>NC_092168.1:49603925-49671425 GCF_045791955.1 Oncorhynchus clarkii lewisi | reverse complement strand
TAATCTGTTACTGTGTTTTCTCTGTGTTTAATCTGTTACTGTGTTTTCTCTGTGTTTAATCTGTTACTGTGTTTTCTCTGGGTTTTCTCTGTGTTTAATCTGTTACTGTGTTTTCTCTGTTACCATTGTTTTCTCTGGCATCATCCTCATCCAAGCTGTGAGCCAGCCTGGAGTTAAACAACAACTTGATGAAGGACGAACACATTGATGAATGAATAAAGCAGTACGGCTCCACTGAAGGGATTAAAAGACAAAAAACATGAATGTGTCTTTTTAAAACTTGTTAGGGGCCCGCCGGTAGAGGAGCCAGGCATTCCTGTGGGATGAGGCGCTGGGAACGGACCCAGAGACACGAAATGTGTTAGTGTGTGTGTGTGTGTGTGTGTGTGTGTGTGTGTGTGTGTGTGTGTGTGTCTGGGTGTGTGTGTGTGTGACATGCCAGGGAGTCACAACAAACAGACTGCCTGCCATCAAGGAGAAAGAGAGGGGAGCTAGCTACCACCCAGAAACTGTACAGATATTATACAGGAACCATACAGATAAATTATACAGGAACCATACAGATAAATTATACAGTAACCATACAGATAAATTATACAGGAACTATACAGACTCACACACTGATCCAGTGTCATAGGTCATAGGTCCTTCTGAAAATAATGGGGGCAATGTGTAACATTGGGATCAACATTTCAAAATGTTTCAAACAAACATCTAAAATATTTCCACGTGTTTACATCGAGGAATAAATTCATATTGGCCCATAACTCCACCTCTACAACAACACAGGTCTAGGACTATACATCCTCTACAACAACACAGGTCTAGGACTATATATCCTCTACAACAACACAGGTCTAGGACTATACATCCTCTACAACAACACAGGTCTAGGATTATCCATCCTCTACAACAACACAGGTCTAGGACTATACAACAACACAGGTCTAGGACTATACATCCTCTACAACAACACATGTCTAGGACTATACATCCTCTACAACAACACAGGTCTAGGACTATACATCCTCTACAACAACACAGGTCTAGGACTATACATCCTCTACAACAACACAGGTCTAGGACTATACATCCTCTACAACCAACAGCACAGGTCCAGGACTATACATCCTCTACAACAACACAGGTCTAGGACTATACATCTCTACAACAACACAGGTCTAGGACTATACATCCTCTACAACCAACAACACAGGTCCAGGACTATACATCCTCTACAACAACACAGGTCTAGGACTATACAACAACACAGGTCTAGGACTATACAACAACACAGGTCTAGGACTATACAACAACACAGGTCTAGGACTATACAACAACACAGGTCTAGGACTATACATCCTCTACAACAACACAGGTCTAGGACTATACATCCTCTACAACAACACAGGTCTAGGACTATACATCCTCTACAACAACACAGGTCTAGGATTATCCATCCTCTACAACAACACAGGTCTAGGACTATACAACAACACAGGTCTAGGACTATACATCCTCTACAACAACACATGTCTAGGACTATACATCCTCTACAACAACACAGGTCTAGGACTATACATCCTCTACAACAACACAGGTCTAGGACTATACATCCTCTACAACAACACAGGTCTAGGACTATACATCCTCTACAACCAACAGCACAGGTCCAGGACTATACATCCTCTACAACAACACAGGTCTAGGACTATACATCCTCTACAACAACACAGGTCTAGGACTATACATCCTCTACAACCAACAACACAGGTCCAGGACTATACATCCTCTACAACAACACAGGTCTAGGACTATACAACAACACAGGTCTAGGACTATACAACAACAAAGGTCTAGGACTATACAACAACACAGGTCTAGGACTATACAACAACACAGGTCTAGGACTATACATCCTCTACAACAACACAGGTCTAGGACTATACATCCTCTACAACAACACAGGTCTAGGACTATACATCCTCTACAACAACACAGGTCTAGGACTATACATCCTCTACAACAACACAGGTCTAGGACTATACAACAACACAGGTCTAGGACTATACATCCTCTACAACAACACAGGTCTAGGACTATACATCCTCTACAACAACACAGGTCTAGGACTATACAACAACACAGGTCTAGGACTATACATCCTACGACAGTAGACTCTATGACAGTAGACTGACTGGATGACAGTAGAATCTGACAGTAGACTCTATGACAGGAGACTCTATGAACGTAAACTGACTCTATGACAGTAGAATCTGACAGTAGACTCTATGACAGTATACTCAATGACAGTAGACTCTATGACAGTAGACTCTGTGACAGTAGACTCTATGACAGTAGACTGACTCTATGACAGTAGAATCTGACAGTAGACTCTATGACAGTATACTCAATGACAGTAGATTATGTGACAGTAGACTCTGTGACAGTAGACTCTATGACAGTAGACTCTATGACAGCAGACTCTATGACAGTAGACTGACTCTACGACAGTAGACTATGTGACAGTAGACTCTGTGACAGTAGACTATGACAGTAGGCTCTATGACAGTAGACTCTATGACCGTAGACTCTATGACAGTAGACTCTATGACAGTAGACTCTATGACAGTAGACTCTGTGACAGTAGACTCTGTGACAGTAGACTCTGTGACAGTAGACTCTGTGACAGTAGACTCTATGACAGTAGACTCTATGACAGTAGACTCTGTGACAGTAGACTCTATGACAGTAGGCTCTATGACAGTAGACTCTGTGACAGTAGGCTCCATGACAGTAGACTCTGTGACAGTAGACTCTATGACAGTAGACTCTATGACAGTAGACTCTATGACAGTAGGCTCTATGACAGTAGACTCTGTGACAGTAGACTCTATGACAGTAGACTCTATGACAGTAGACTCTGTGACAGTAGGCTCTATGACAGTAGATTCTGTGACAGTAGACTCTAAGACAGTAGACTCTAAGACAGTAGACTCTGTGACAGTAGACTCTGTGACAGTAGACTCTATGACAGTAGACTCTATGACAGTAGACTCTGTGACAGTAGACTCTATGACAGTAGGCTCTATGACAGTAGACTCTGTGACAGTAGGCTCCATGACAGTAGACTCTGTGACAGTAGACTCTATGACAGTAGACTCTATGACAGTAGACTCTATGACAGTAGGCTCTATGACAGTAGACTCTGTGACAGTAGACTCTATGACAGTAGACTCTATGACAGTAGACTCTGTGACAGTAGGCTCTATGACAGTAGACTCTATGACAGTAGACTCTAAGACAGTAGACTCTAAGACAGTAGACTCTGTGACAGTAGGCTCTATGACAGTAGACTCTATGACAGTAGACTCTGTGACAGTAGACTACCTGGGGCAGCAGGTAGCCTAGTGGTTAGAGCGTTGGACTAGCAACTGAACGGTTGCTAAATCGAATCCCTGAGCTGACAAGGTTAAAATCTGTCGTTCTACCCATGAACAAGGCAGTTAACCCACTGTTCCTAGGCCATCATTGTAAATAACAATTTGTTCTTAACTGACTTGCCTAGTTAATTAACACTTAACGAAGACCTGGAGTTAGTTTCAGAGTGGGTGGCTAGAAATACATTAGATCTTAATATTTATAAATCTAAAAGCATTGTATTTGGAACAAATCATTTCTCTAAACCCTAAACCTCAATTTAATCTTGGCACGAAAAATGTGGAAAATGAGCAAGTTGAGATGACTAAACTGCTTGGAGTAACCCTGGATTGTAAACTGGTCAAAACATATTGATGCAACATTAGCTAAGATGGGGAGAAGTCTGTCCATAATAAAGTGTTGCTCTGCCTTCTAGATAACACTATCAACAAGGCAGGTCCTACAGGCCCTAGTTTCTACCTTCTTAACAACACTATCAACAAGGCAGGTCCTACAGGTCCTAGTTTCTACCTTCTTAACAACACTATCAACAAGGCAGGTCCTACAGGCCCTAGTTTCTACCTTCTTAACAGCACTATCAACAAGGCAGGTCCTACAGGTCCTAGTTTCTACCTTCTTAACAACACTATCAACAAGGCAGGTCCTACAGGCCCTAGTTTCTACCTTCTTAACAACACTATCAACAAGGCAGGTCCTACAGGCCCTAGTTTCTACCTTCTTAACAACACTATCAACAAGGCAGATCCTACAGGCCCTAGTTTCTACCTTCTTAACAACACTATCAACAAGGCAGGTCCTACAGGCCCTAGTTTCTACCTTCTTAACAGCACTATCAACAAGGCAGGTCCTACAGACCCTAGTTTCTACCTTCTTAACAGCACTATCAACAAGGCAGGTCCTACAGGCCCTAGTTTCTACCTTCTTAACAACACTATCAACAAGGCAGGTCCTACAGGCCCTAGTTTCTATCTTCTTAACAACACTATCAACAAGGCAGGTCCTACAGGCCCTAGTTTCTATCTTCTTAACAACACTGTCAACAAGGCAGGTTCTACAGGCCCTAGTTTTGTCGCAGCTGGACTACTTTTCAGGTGTCTGGTCAGGTGACACTAAGAGAGAACATGGAAGATTGCAATTGGCTCAGAACAGGGCAGCATGGCTGGCCCTTGAATGTACACAGAGAGCTAACATTAATAATATGCATGTCAATCTCTCCTGGCTCAAAGTGGAGGAGAGATTGACTTGTATTTATGAGAGGTATTGACATGCTGAATGCACTGAGCTGTCTGTTTAAACTACTGGCACACAGCTAATTGGGATCAATAGTTTTTTATTTAACTAGGCAAGTCAGTTAAGACCAAATTCTTATTTACAATGACAGGCTAGGAACAGTGGGTTAATTCCGTTGTTCAGGAGCAGAACGACAGATTTTTACCTTGTCAGCTCAGGGATTCGATCCAGCAACCTTTTGGTTATTGACCCAATGCTCTAACCACTAGGGTACCTGCCGCCCCTAATAAAGAAATACAGATACTCCACAATGTCAAAGTGGAATTGTGTTTCCCGAATTTTTACAAATGAATAAAAAATTAAAAGCTGAAATGTCTTGAGTCCATAAGTATTCAACCCCTTTGTTATGGTAAGGAGCCTAAATAAGTTCAGGAGTAAAAATGTGATTCATCAAGGCACAATTGGCGTCGTCCAGGTTTGCCCGGGGTGTCACGCCCTGACCTGAGATATCTCTGTTTTCTTTATATTTTGGTTAGGTCAGGGTGTGACTAGGGTGGGTACGCTAGTTTTTGTATTGTCTAGAATTTTTGTAGGTCTAGGTGATTTGTATGTCTATGGTGGCATGATATGGTTTCCAATCAGAGGCAGCTGTTTATCGTTGTCTCTGATTGGGGATCCTATCTAGGTAGCCATTTTCCCTTTGGTGTTTTTGGGATCTTGTCTATGTGTAGTTGCCTGTCAGCACTCGTTTGTATAACTTCACGTGTCGTTTGGTTATTTTGTTAGTTTGTTCAGTGTTTAATTCTTTAAAATAAATAAGAATGTACGCACAACACGCTGCGGTCCGATCCTAACGAACATGACAAGGGGACCGTCATTGTAAATGAGAATTTGTTCTTAACTGACTTGCCGCTAGTAAAGTTTGAAAAAAGGTTAAATTAATAAACTAAACAAACATAATAAGTGGCATGAAATAATAGTGTTTATTATGACTCTTGAATGACTGACTCCCACACATACCATTATAAGTCAAGTTGAATTTCAAACACAGATTCAATCACAAGAACCAGGGAGGTTATCCAATACCTCTCAAAGAAGGGCACCTATTGGTAGATGGGTAAAAACCATGTAAAAGCAGATATTGAATATCCCCGTTGAGCATGGTGAAGTTATTAATTACACTGTGGATGGAGTATCAATACACTCAGTCACTACAAAGATACTGGCGTCCTTCCTAACTCAGTTGCCGGAGAGGAAGGAAACCACTCAGGGATTTCACCATGCGGCCAATGGTGGCTTTAAAACAGTTACAGAGTTTAATGGCTGTGATTGGAGAAAACTGTGGATGGCTCAACAACATTGTAGTTACTCCACAATGCTAACCTAAATGACAGAGCGAAAAGAAGTAAGCCAATACAGAGTAAAAATATTTAAAAAAATTGCATCCTGTTTGCAAAAAGGCCTTAAAGTAATATTGCAAAACGTGGCAAAGCAATTAACATTTTGTTCTGAATACAAAGTGTTATGTTTTGTTCAAATCCAATACAACACATTACTGAGTACCACTCTCCATATTTGCAAGTATAGTGGAGGCTGCTTCATGTTATGGGTATGCTTGTAATCGTTAAGGACTGGGTAGTTTTTCAGGGTAAAAAATAAACGGAATTAAGCTAAGCACAGGCAAAATCCTAGAGGTTCAATCTGCTTTCCACCAGACACGGGGAGATAATTTCACCTTTCACCAGAACAATAACCTAAAAACACAAGGCCAAATCTACACTGGAGTTTCTTACCAAGAATACAGTGAATGTTCCTGAGTGACCAAGTTACAGTTTTGACTAAAATCAGCTTGAAAATCTATGTCAAGACTTGAAAATGGTTGTCTAGCAATGATTAACAACCAATTTGACATGTCTTGAAGAATTAAAAATAATAATAATGGGCAAATGTTGCACCATAAAGCTCTGAGAGACTTACAGCTGTCAGCGTACAGCTGACTCACCGCTGTAGTCTCTGCCAAACATGCTTCTACAAAGTATTGACGACAAAGTTTGTATTTAATTTCCAATAAATGAAATAACATTTCTGAAAACACGTTTTCACTTTGTCATTATGGTTTAGACAAAAATCTATTGAATCCACTTGGAATTCAGGCTGTAAAACAACAAAATGTGGAATATGTTTAAGGGGTATGAATAAGGGTTATGAATAAGGGGTATGAAAATGGGGTATGAATAAGGGGTATGAATAAGGGGTATGAATAAGGGGTATGAATAAGGGGTATGAATAAGGGGTATGAATAAGGGGTATGAAAATGGGGTATGAATAAGGGGTATGAATAAGGGGTATGAATAAGGGGTATGAATAAGGGGTATGAATAAGGGGTATTAATAAGGGGTATGAATAAGGGGTATGAATAAGGGGTATGAATAAGGGGTATGAATAAGGGGTATGAATAAGGGATATTAATAAGGGGTATTAATAAGGGGTATTAATAAGGGGTATGAATAAGGGGTATGAATAAGGGGTATGAATAATGGGTATGAATAAGGGGTATTAATAAGGGGTATTAATAAGGGGTATGAATAAGGGGTATGAATAAGGGGTATAAATAAGGGGTATTAATAAGGGGTATTAATAAGGGGTATGAATAAGGGGTATGAATAAGGGGTATGAATAAGGGGTATGAATAAGGGGTATTAATAAGGGGTATAAATAAGGGGTATGAATAAGGGGTATTAATAAGGGGTATGAATAAGGGGTATGAATAAGGGGTATGAATAAGGGGTATGAATAAGGGGTATTAATAAGGGGTATGAATAAGGGGTATGAATAAGGGGTATTAATAAGGGGTATGAATAAGGGGTATGAATAAGGGGTATTAATAAGGGGTATGAATAAGGGGTATGAATAAGGGGTATGAAAATGGGGTATGAATAAGGGGTATTAATAAGGGGTATGAATAAGGGGTATGAATAAGGGGTATGAATAAGGGGTATGAATAAGGGGTATGAATAAGGGGTATTAATAAGGGGTATTAATAAGGGGTATTAATAAGGGGTATTAATAAGGGGTATGAATAAGGGGTATTAATAAGGCGTATGAATAAGGGGTATGAATAAGGGGTATTAATAAGGGGTATTAATAAGGGGTATTAATAAGGCGTATGAATAAGGGGTATGAATAAGGGGAATTAATAAGGGGTATGAATAAGGGGTATGAATAAGGGGTATTAATAAGGGGTATGAATAAGGGGTATGAATAAGGGGTATGAATAAGGGGTATTAATAAGGGGTATGAATAAGGGGTATTAATAAGGGGTATGAATAAGGGGTATTAATAAGGCGTATGAATAAGGGGTATGAATAAGGGGTATGAATAAGGGGTATGAATAAGGGGTATGAATAAGGGGTATGAATAAGGGGTATGAATAAGGGGTATGAATAAGGGGTATTAATAAGGGGTATGAATAAGGGGTATGAATAAGGGGTATGAATAAGGGGTATGAATAAGGGGTATGAATAAGGGGTATGAATAAGGGGTATGAATAAGGGGTATTAATAAGGGGTATTAATAAGGGGTATGAATAAGGGGTATTAATAAGGGGTATTAATAAGGGGTATGAATAAGGGGTATGAATAAGGGGTATTAATAAGGGGTATGAATAAGGGGTATGAATAAGGGGTATGAATAAGGGGTATGAATAAGGGGTATGAATAAGGGGTATGAATAAGGGGTATGAATAAGGGGTATGAATAAGGGGTATTAATAAGGGGTATGAATAAGGGGTATGAATAAGGGGTATGAATAAGGGGTATGAATAAGGGGTATGAATAAGGGGTATGAATAAGGGGTATTAATAAGGGGTATTAATAAGGGGTATGAATAAGGGGTATTAATAAGGCGTATGAATAAGGGGTATGAATAAGGGGTATGAATAAGGCGTATGAATAAGGGGTATGAATAAGGGGTATTAATAAGGGGTATGAATAAGGGGTATTAATAAGGGGTATGAATAAGGCGTATGAATAAGGGGTATGAATAAGGGGTATTAATAAGGGGTATGAATAAGGGGTATGAATAAGGGGTATGAATAAGGGGTATGAATAAGGGGTATGAATAAGGGGTATGAATAAGGGGTATTAATAAGGGGTATGAATAAGGGGTATTAATAAGGGGTATTAATAAGGGGTATGAATAAGGGGTATGAATAAGGGGTATTAATAAGGGGTATGAATAAGGGGTATGAATAAGGGGTATGAGTTCTTTCTGAAGGGACTGTAGCAAACAGGGGTGGCAATGCAGTCTGCTACCGTTCTCAAAAGTGTCCCATCATGGTTGTCTAAACCTGGTGGCTAATCATTATTGACTGATAACAATAGTTGTTCCACCTCTCCCCACACTAACTTGACCAAATTCAAAATGGCAACCTTTCTCTTTCATTATTGTCATTTCACTTCTGAGTTTGTCCCTTTTACTAGTGTGACAGTCAATGAGATTATTGTCAATATAAAACGTTTTTTTATTTTTTATATATATATAAATGACTCATCAATTTCAATGGACGACGGAGATAAATTGGGTTTTCAGCCCATAACATCCCTTTAATATATTACAAAGTATTTTTCCATTGTGTTTCATGTCACGAACATTTGTTTACATTTCCCCTTCTTCTTGTTTAGTTTAGTCACAACGTGTCTCTCTGTACAGTCAACCAATCAGCTGAGCATTTGTTTACCATTCCCCCTTCTTCTTGTTTAGTTGAGTCACAACGTGTCTCTCTTTACAGTCAACCAATCAGCTGAGCATTTGTTTACCATTTCCCCTTCTTCTTGTTTAGTTTAGTCACAACGTGTCTCTCTTTACAGTCAACCAATCAGCTGAGCATTTGTTTACCATTCCCCCTTCTTCTTGTTTAGTTTAGTCACAACGTGTCTCTCTGTACAGTCAACCAATCAGCTGAGCATTTGTTTACCATTCCCCCTTCTTCTTGTTTAGTTTAGTCACAACGTGTCTCTCTGTACAGTCAACCAATCAGCTGAGCATTTGTTTACCATTCCCCCTTCTTCTTGTTTAGTTTAGTCACAACGTGTCTCTCTGTACAGTCAACCAATCAGCTGAGCATTTGTTTACCATTCCCCCTTCTTCTTGTTTAGTTTAGTCACAACGTGTCTCTCTGTACAGTCAACCAATCAGCTGAGCATTTGTTTACCATTCCCCCTTCTTCTTGTTTAGTTTAGTCACAACGTGTCTCTCTGTACAGTCAACCAATCAGCTGAGCATTTGTTTACCATTCCCCCTTCTTCTTGTTTAGTTTAGTCACAACGTGTCTCTCTGTACAGTCAACCAATCAGCTGAGCATTTGTTTACCATTCCCCCTTCTTCTTGTTTAGTTTAGTCACAACGTGTCTCTCTTTACAGCATGTCAACCAATCAGCTGAGCAGCCTAAACTTGTTTGTCACCTCTTTTGCATAATTAATTTCCTAACAGGTGCATGTCAACAATTGTCTGGAAAAAAAAAGATTCTTACATCTTCAGCAAAAGAGAAAACATTTTGTATGAATTTGATTAGTATTGATCTCTTATAAATTACTAAAATTTTGGCACTTTGTCATTGGCCCAATGTTATGGTCACTACAGCCAATGGGAACTGATGTTGCTTCGTAGCAAAAGCTTAGCGGCATTATTGAAGATATGATCAATTCATGTCACAGATCCAACACTATTGGTATCCGCTGGTTGAGTGATAAACTTTCATTTTTTAATTTTTTTTTATTTCACCTTTATTTAACCAGGTAGGCTAGTTGACCTTTATTTAACCAGGTAGGCTAGTTGACCTTTATTTAACCAGGTAGGCTAGTTGAGAACAAGTTCTCATTTACAACTGCGACCTGGCCAAGATAAAGCAAAGCAGTTCGACACATACAACAACACAGAGTTACACTTGGAATAAAACAAACATACAGTCAATAATACAGTAGTAAAAGTCTATATACAGTGCGTGAAAATGAGGTAGGACAAGAGAGGTAAGGCAATAAATAGCAGAAATAATTACAATATAGCAATTATAAACACTGGAGTGATAGATGTACAGAAGATGAGTGGGCAAGGAGAGACACTGGGTCATTAGTCACAGATCCAACATACCTGGTATCCACTCTAGTAGGTTGAGTGATAACCTGGGTCATGTCACAGCCATTAGTCAAAGATAGAAGCTGCCTCTTGAGAGGACAGCTAGTTGTCAACCAGTCAATGTTCAGGTCACCCAGTAAATAGACTAATCTGTTGACATCATACACATTCTCAAGCATTGCACACACGTGTGTAAGTGTGTGTGACGTGTGTGTGTGTGTGTGTGTGTGTGTGTGTGTGTGTGTGTGTGTGTGTGTGTGTGTGTGTGTGTGAGAAATGTGTGTGTGTGAGAAATATGTGTGTGTGTGTGTGTGTGTGTGTGTGTGTGTGTGTGTGTGTGTGTGATGTAAGTGTGAGAAATGTGTGTGTGTGTGTGTGTGTGTGTGTGTGTGAGAAATGTGTGTGTGTGAGAAATGTGTGTGTGTGTGTGTGTGATGTAAGTGTGAGAAATGTGTGTGTGTGTGTGTGTGTGTGTGTGTGTGTGTGTGTGTGTGTGTGTGTGTGAGAAATATGTGTGTGTGTGATCTAAGTGAGAGAAATGTGTGTGTGTGTGTGTGTGATGTAAGTGTGAGAAATGTGTGTGTGTGTGTGTGTGTGTGTGTGTGTGTGTGTGTGTGTGTGTGTGTGTGTGTGTGTGTGTGTGTTGTGTAACCATCTCCCTCTATTTCTCACTTCTGATTCCTGTGACGAGCCTTAGAGCATTGGGTGGAAATGTGAACCAGCCCAGACTCCCTCACAGCCAGCATTCACCTCCCTCACAACCAGCATTCACCTCCCTCACAACCAGCATTCACCTCCCTCACAGCCAGCATTCACCTCCCTCACAGCCAGCTTTCACCTCCCTCACAGCCAGCATTCACCTCCCTCACAGCCAGCATTCACCTCCCTCACAGCCAGCATTCACCTCCCTCACAGCCAGCATTCCCCACTTCCCCACAGTTTCCCCACTTCTCCTCCCCCACCTCCTAGCCCAGACTCCCTCACAGCCAGTCTGAATGATTTACGTGGCCCCCCTTCTAGCCCAGACTCCCTCACAGCCAGCGTTCACCTTGTGTTTCCCCACTTCTCCTCCCCCACCTCCTAGCCCAGACTCCCTCACAGCCAGCGTTCACCTTGTGTTTCCCCACTCCCCCCCCCCCTCCTAGCCCAGACTTCCTCACAGATAGTCTGAATGATTTATGGGGCCCCCTCCTAGCCCAGACTCCCTCACAGCCAGCGTTCACCTTGTGTTTCCCCACTTCCCTCCCCCCCCTCCTAGCCCAGACTTCCTCACAGATAGTCTGAATGATTTATGGGGCCCCCTCCTAGCCCAGACTCCCTCACAGATAGTCTGAATGATTTATCAGCCCCCCTCCTAGCCCAGACTCCCTCACAGATAGTCTGAATGATTTACGGGGCCCCCCTCTTAGCCCAGACTTCCTCACAGCCAGTCTGAATGATTTACGGGGCCCCCCTCCTAGCCCAGACTTCCTCACAGCTAATCTGAATGATTTATCAGCCCCCCTCCTAGCCCAGACTCCCTCACAGCTAATCTGAATGATTTATGGGCCCCCCTCCTAGCCCCGTCTTCCTCACAGCTAATCTGAATGATTTATGGGGCCCCTTCCTAGCCCAGACTCCCTCACAGCCAGCGTTCACCTTGTGTTTCCCCACTTCCCTCCCCCCCCTCTTAGCCCAGACTCCCTCACAGCTAATCTGAATGATATATCGGCTCCCCTCCTCGCCCAGACTCCCTCACAGCCAGTCTGAATTATTCACGGGCTACTATAAAAATGTAACAATAGAACAAGACAGAAGGAGCAACAACACACCTGTTTGAGGAGCTGCATCCATCGATTGGATCTGGGGGAACAAGTGTTATGTCATAAAAACAAACTTCCATTTTTTTTCTGCATCCCCAAATAAAAGCCTTTTTGATAGAGCACTACTTTTGAGCAAAGGAGGGACTCTGGAACTGCAGGTGGCCAGTGGCAAAATATAAAACAAACTATTTAGTTATGTATAAAAACTATTATCATAATAGTATATAGATATTTTATGTATATATATTAATTTACATATATATATTTTATTATTATTATTATTACTACTACAACAGAATAAACCCATTTTGGCCAAGGGGTGCGTTGTCACAACGAAGTTGGTCGACATCACCGGCCTTCTAGCCATCACTGATCCATTTTCCATTTGTTTAGTCTTGTCTTCCATCATACCTGGTTCCAATCCCATCAATTACATGTTGTGTATTTAACCCTCTGTTTCCCCTCACGTCCTTGTCGGTGATTGTTCATTGTAAGTGTATGTCTGTACTGGTGTGCGTCGGGTTATGTTACCTATTGATTTTTATTATTATGTTTTACGGTGTTTTTTTAATTTTTTTAAATAAACTGCGCCGTTGGAAACACAGTTATTTCTCTCCTGCGTCTCTCTGCCGCCAGTTAAACACCCTTACATGCGTGGAATAAGTTTAGATATGAATATTATTCATCTATTATTAATCTACAGTTTAGGTTCTTAACCCTGGGCAACATGGGCCTGGGAGGCTCACAGTGATAGTGGTATCCAACGTACCCCAAGTGGGCGGGGTTATATCCAGCCTCGTTGGCCCTGTCTGGGGCTATCGTCGGACGGGGCCACAGTGTCCCTCGACCGACCCCTGCCTCAGCTTCCAGTATCAATGCTGCAATAGTCTATGTGCCGGGGGGCTAGTCTGTTATATCTGCTGTATTTCTCCCTGTTATCTCTGGTGTATTTCTCATTGTTATCTCTGGTGTATTTCTCCCTGTTATCTCTGGTGTATTTCTCCTGTCTTATCAGGAGTGTGATCTAAAGTATGCTCCCTATAATTCTCTCTCTCTCTCTCTCTCTCTCTCCTCCCGGAGGACCTGAGCCCTAGGACCATGCCTCAGGTCTACCTGGTCTGATGACTCCTGGTTGTCCCCGTCTCTCTCTCTCTCTCTCTCTCTCTCTCTCCTCCCAGAGGACCTGAGCCCTAGGACCATGCCTCAGGTCTACCTGGTCTGATGACTCCTGGTTGTCCCCGTCTCTCTCTCTCTCTCTCTCTCTCTCCTCCCAGAGGACCTGAGCCCTAGGACCATGCCTCAGGTCTATCTGGTCTGATGACTCCTGGTTGTCCCCGTCTCTCTCTCTCTCCTCCCAGAGGACCTGAGCCCTAGGACCATGCCTCAGGTCTACCTGGTCTGATGACTCCTGGTTGTCCCCGTCTCTCTCTCGCTCCTCCCAGAGGACCTGAGCCCTAGGACCATGCATCAGGTCTACCTGGTCTGATGACTCCTGGCTGTCCCTATCTCTCTCCCTCATCAGTGCTACTCTGAGACACTTGATAAACATGGTTCTAGTTGAACTTGATCTTATTTCTAACATTCCAACTGCATCCAACAACAGTTGATTTGTGGAATTTCAAATGAAAAAGTTTTGAAATCCCCCAGACACCAACATAATAAATATGAAATCCACACGCAGCAAAGCTTCCGAATCAGTTGTCAACTGTAAGAAACCACCGTTACTTCCCAGAATACCACTGACCACAGAATGTTTAAACGCTGAGGTGTAGTGGAGTAATGGAATGTTTAAAGAGGGCTCTAGAGCGGTGCAGCGGTTCGAAGGCACTGCATCTCAGTGCAAGAGGCGTCACTACAGACCCGTTGTCCAGGATAGGGTTTGGCCGGGGAAGGCCGTCATTGTAAATAAGAATTTGTTCTTAACTGACTTGCCTAGTTACATAAAGGTAAAATAAAATAACTACAAAAAAATAAAGCCCTGATGTGATGTACAGTAATGGAATGTTTAAAGCCCTGATATGATGTGATATAATGGAATGTTTAAACCCCTGATGCGATGTAATGGAATGTTTAAAGCCCTGATGTGATGTAATGGAATGCTTAAAGCCCTGATGTGATGTAATGGAATGTTTAAGCCCTGATGTACAGTAATGGAATGTTTAAAGCCCTGATGTACAGTAATGGAATGTTTAAAGCCCTGATGTGATGTAATGGAATGTTTAATGCCCTGATGTGATGTAATGGAATGTTTAAAGCCCTGATGTGATGTAATGTAATGTTTAAAGCCCTGATGTAATGTACATTAATGGAATGTTTAAAGCCCTGATGTGATGTAATGGAATGTTTAAAGCCCTGATGTGATGTAATGGAATGTTTAAAGCCCTGATGTGATGTAATGGAATGTTTAAAGCCCTGATGTGATGTAATGGAATGTTTAAAGCACTGATGTGATGTGATGGAATGTTTAAAGCCCTGATGTGATGTAATGGAATGTTTAAAGCCCTGATGTACAGTAATGGAAGGTTTAAAGCCCTGATGTGATGGAATGGAATGTTTAAAGCCCTGATGTACAGTAATGGAAGGTTTAAATCCCTGATGTGATGTAATGGAATGTTTAAAGCCCTGATGTGATGTAATGGAATTGAATGTTTAAAAACCTGATGTGATGTACAGTAATGGAATGTTTAAAGCCCTGATGTGATGTAATGGAATTGAATGTTTAAAAACCTGATGTGATGTACAGTAATGGAATGTTTAAAGCCCTGATGTGATGTACAGTAATGGAATGTTTAAAGCCCTGATGTGATGTACAGTAATGGAATGTTTAAAGCCGTGATGTAATGGAATGTTTAAAGCCCTGATGTACAGTAATGGAATGTTTAAAGCCCTGATGTGATGTAATGGAATGTTTAAAGCCCTGATGTGATGTAATGGAATGGAATGTTTAAAGCCTTGATGTACAGTAATGGAATGTTTAAAGCCCTGATGTGATGTACAGTAATGGAATGTTTAAAGCCCTGATGTGATGTACAGTAATGGAATGTTTAAAGCCGTGATGTAATGGAATGTTTAAAGCCCTGATGTACAGTAATGGAATGTTTAAAGCCCTGATGTGATGTACAGTAATGGAATGTTTAAAGCCCTGATGTGATGTACAGTAATGGAATGTTTAAAGCCCTGATGTGATGTGATGTAATGTTTAAAGCCCTGATGTAATGTGATGTATTGGAATGTTTAAAGCCCTGATGTGAGGTAATGGAATGTTTAAAGCCCTGATGTGATGTATTGGAATGTTTAAAGCCCTGATGTGATGTAATGGAATGTTTAAAGCCCTGATGTGATGTATTGGAATGTTTAAAGCCCTGATGTGATGTATTGGAATGTTTAAAGCCCTGATGTGATGTAATGGAATGTTTAAAGCCCTGATGTGATGTGATATAATGGAATGTTTAAAGCCCTGATGTGATGTAATGGAATGTTTAAAGCCCTGATGTGATGTAATGGAATGTTTAAAGCACTGATGTGATGTGATGGAATGTTTAAAGCCCTGATGTGATGGAATGTTTAAAGCCCTGATGTGATGTAATGGAATATTTAAAGCCCTGATGTGATGTGATGTATTGCAATGTTTAAAGCCCTGATGTGATGTAATGGAATGTTTAAAGCCCTGATGTGATGTATTGGAATGTTTAAAGCCCTGATGTGATGTATTGGAATGTTTAAAGCCCTGATGTGATGTAATGGAATGTTTAAAGCCCTGATGTGATGTGATATAATGGAATGTTTAAAGCCCTGATGTGATGTAATGGAATGTTTAAAGCCCTGATGTGATGTAATGGAATGTTTAAAGCACTGATGTGATGTGATGGAATGTTTAAAGCCCTGATGTGATGGAATGTTTAAAGCCCTGATGTGATGTAATGGAATATTTAAAGCCCTGATGTGATGTGATGTATTGCAATGTTTAAAGCCCTGATGTGATGTAATGGAATGTTTAAAGCCCTGATGTGATAGAATGTTTAAAGCCCTGATGTGATGGAATGTTTAAAGCCCTGATGTGATGGAATGTTTAAAGCCCTGATGTAATGTTCCAAACGTGTTGTTGATGAGCCAGGTGCTTCCTTGTGTTTTTTTCCCCAAACTTTTTCCCCAAACGGTCCAGCATGGTGGTTGTGTGATGGTTTGGGGTCAATATGGTGGTGGTAGTGTGATGGATTGGGGTCCAGCATGGTGATGGTAGTGTGATGGTTTGGGTTCAGCATTGTGGTAGTGTGATGGTTTGGGGTCCCGCATGGTGGTAGTAGTGTGATGGTTTGGAATCCAGCATGGTGGAGGTAGTGTGATGGTTTGGGGTCAGCATGGTGGTGGTATTGTGATGGTTTGGGGTCAGTATGGTGGTGGTGGTGTGATGGTTTGGGATCCAGCATGGTGGTGGTAGTGTGATGGTTTGGGGTCAGCATGGTTGTGGTAGTGTGATGGTTTGGGGTCAGCATGGTCGTGGTAGTGTGATGGTTTGGGGTCAGCATGGTGGTGGTAGTGTGATGGTTTGGGGTTAGCATGGTGGTGGTAGTGTGATGGTTTGGGGTCAGCATGGTGGTGGTAGTGTGATGGTTTGGGGTTAACATGGTGGTGGTAGTGTGATGGTTTGGGGTCAGCATGGTGGTGGTAGTGTGATGGTTTGAGGTCAGCATGGTGGTGGTAGTGTGATGGTTTGGGGTCAGCATCGTGGTGGTAGTGTGATGGTTTGGGGTCAGCATGGTGGTGATAGTGTGATGGTTTGGGGTCAGCGTGGTGGTGGTAGTGTGATGGTTTGGGGTCCAGCATGGTGGTGGTAGTGTGATGGTTTGGGGTCAGCATGGTGGTGGTAGTGTGATGGTTTGGGGTCCATCATGGAGGTGGTAGTGTGATGGTTTGGGATCCAGCATGGAGGTGGTAGTGTGATGGTTTGGGGTCAGCATGGTTGTGGTAGTGTGATGGTTTGGGGTCAGCATGGTGGTGGTAGTGTGATGGTTTGGGGTCCAGCATGGTTGTGGTAGTGTGATGGTTTTGGGTCAGCATGGTTGTGGTAGTGTGATGGTTTGGGGTCCAGCATGGTGGTGGTAGTGTGATGGTTCTGGGTCCAGCATGGTGGTGGTAGTGTGATGGTTTGGGGTCAGCATGGTTGTGGTAGTGTGATGGTTTGGGGTCAGCATGGTGGTGGTAGTGTGATGGTTTGGGGTCAGCATGGTTGTGGTATTGTGATGGTTTGGGGTTAGCATGGTGGTGGTAGTGTGATGGTTTGGGGTTAGCATGGTGGTGGTAGTGTGATGGTTTGTGGTCTGCATGGGGGTGGTAGTGTGATGGATTGGGGTCCCGCATGATGATGGTAGTGTGATGGTTTGGGGTCCAGCATGGTGATGGTAGTGTGATGGTTTGGGTTAAGCATTGTGGTAGTGTGATGGTTTGGGGTCCCGCATGGTGGTGGTAGTGTGATGGTTTGGGGTTAGCATGGTGGTGGTAGTGTGATGGTTTGGGGTCAGCGTGGTGGTGGTAGTGTGATGGTTTGGGGTCCAGCGTGGTGGTGGTAGTGTGATGGTTTGGGGTCAGCATGGTGGTGGTAGTGTGATGGTTTGGGGTCCATCATGGTGGTGGTAGTGTGATGGTTTGGGGTCCAGCATGGTGGTGGTAGTGTGATGGTTTGGGGTCAGCATGGTTGTGGTAGTGTGATGGTTTGGGGTCAGCATGGTGGTGGTAGTGTGATGGTTTGGGGTCCAGCATGGTTGTGGTAGTGTGATGGTTTTGGGTCAGCATGGTGGTGGTAGTGTGATGGTTTAGGGTCCAGCATGGTGGTGGTAGTGTGATGGTTCTGGGTCCAGCATGGTGGTGGTAGTGTGATGGTTTAGGGTCAGCATGGTAGTGGTAGTGTGGTGGTTTGGGGTTAGCATGGTGGTGGTAGTGTGATGGTTTGGGGTTAACATGGTGGTGGTAGTGTGATGGTTTGGGGTCAGCATGGTGGTGGTAGTGTGATGGTTTGAGGTCAGCATGGTGGTGGTAGTGTGATGGTTTGGGGTCAGCATGGTGGTGGTAGTGTGATGGTTTGGGGTCAGCATGGTGGTGGTAGTGTGATGTTTGGGGTCAGCGTGGTGGTGGTAGTGTGATGGTTTGGGGTCCAGCGTGGTGGTGGTAGTGTGATGGTTTGGGGTCAGCATGGTGGTGGTAGTGTGATGGTTTGGGGTCCATCATGGTGGTGGTAGTGTGATGGTTTGGGGTCCAGCATGGTGGTGGTAGTGTGATGGTTTGGGGTCAGCATGGCTGTTGTAGTGTGATGGTTTGGGGTCAGCATGGTGGTGGTAGTGTGATGGTTTGGGGTCCAGCATGGTTGTGGTAGTGTGATGGTTTTGGGTCAGCATGGTGGTGGTAGTGTGATGGTTTAGGGTCCAGCATGGTGGTGGTAGTGTGATGGTTCTGGGTCCAGCATGGTGGTGGTAGTTTGATGGTTTGGGGTCAGCATGGTTGTGGTAGTGTGATGGTTTGGGGTTAGCATGGTGGTGGTAGTGTGATGGTTTGGGGTCAGCATGGTTGTGGTAGTGTGATGGTTTGGGGTTAGCATGGTGGTGGTAGTGTGATGGTTTGGGGTTAGCATGGTGGTGGTAGTGTGATGGTTTGGTGTCAGCATGGTGGTGGTAGTGTGATGGTTTGGGGTCAGCATAGTGGTGGTAGTGTGATGGTTTGCGGTCAGCATGGTGGTGGTGGTAGTGTGATGGTTTGGGGTCAGCATGGTGGTGGTAGTGTGATGGTTTGGGGTCAGCATGGTGGTGGTAGTGTGAAGGTTTGGGGTCAGCATGGTTGTGGTAGTGTGATGGTTTGGGGTTAGCATGGTGGTGGTAGTGTGATGGTTTGGGGTCAGCATGGTTGTGGTAGTGTGATGGTTTGGGGTTAGCATGGTGGTGGTAGTGTGATGGTTTGGGGTTAGCATGGTGGTGGTAGTGTGATGGTTTGGGGTCAGCATGGTGGTGGTAGTGTGATGGTTTGGGGTCAGCATGGTGGTGGTAGTGTGATGGTTTGGGGTCAGCATGGTGGTGGTGGTAGTGTGATGGTTTGGGGTCAGCATGGTGGTTCTAGTGTGATGGTTTGGGGTCAGCATGGTGGTGGTAGTGTGATGTTTTGGGGTCAGCATGGTTGTGGTAGTGTGATGGTTTGGGGTCAGCATGGTGGTGGTAGTGTGATGGTGTGGGGTCAGCATGGTGGTGGTAGTGTGATGGGTTGGGGTCAGCATGGTGGTGGTAGTGTGATGGTTTGGGGTCAGCATGGTGGTGGTAGTGTGATGGTTTGGGGTCAGCATGGTTGTGGTAGTGTGATGGTTTGGGGTCAGCATGGTTGTGGTAATGTGATGGTTTGGGGTCCAGCATGGTTGTGGTAGTGTGATGGTTTGGGGTCAGCATGGTGGTGGTAGTGTGATGGTTTGGGGTCTGAATGGTCGTGGTAGTGTGATGGTTTGGGGTCAGCATGGTTGTGATAGTGTGATGGTTTGGGGTCCAGCATGGTGGTGGTAGTGTGATGGTTTGGGGTCAGCATGGTTGTGGTAGTGTGATGGTTTGGGGTCAGCATGGTGGTGGTAGTGTGATGGTGTGGGGTCAGCATGGTGGTGGTAGTGTGATGGTTTGGGGTCTGAATGGTCGTGGTAGTGTGATGGTTTGGGGTCAGCATGGTTGTGACAGTGTGATGGTTTGGGGTCCAGCATGGTGGTGGTAGTGTGATGGTTTGGGGTCCAGCATGGTGGTGGTAGTGTGATGGTTTGGGGTCAGCATGGTGGTGGTAGTGTGATGGTTTGGGGTCAGAAGGGTCGTGGTAGTGTGATGGTTTGGGGTCAGCATGGTTGTGATAGTATGATGGTTTGGGGTCAGCATGGTTGTGGTAGTGTGATGGTTTGGGGTCCAGCATGGTGGTGGTAGTGTGATGGTTTGGGGTCAGCATGGTGGTGGTAGTGTGATGGTTTGGGGTCAGCGTGGTGGTGGTAGTGTGATGGTTTGGGGTCCAGCGTGGTGGTGGTAGTGTGATGGTTTGGGGTCAGCATGGTGGTGGTAGTGTGATGGTTTGGGGTCCATCATGTTGGTGGTAGTGTGATGGTTTGGGGTCCCGCATGGTTGTGGTAGTGTGATGGTTTGGGGTCAGCATGGTGGTGGTAGTGTGATGGTTTGGGGTCAGCATGGTTGTGGTAGTGTGATGGTTTGGGGTCAGCATGGTGGTGGTAGTGTGATGGTTTGGGGTCAGCATGGTTGTGGTAGTGTGATGGTTTTGGGTCAGCATGGTGGTGGTAGTGTGATGGTTTGGGGTCCAGCATGGTGGTGGTAGTGTGATGGTTTGGGGTCAGCATCGTTGTGGTAGTGTGATGGTTTGGGGTTAGCATGGTGGTGGTAGTGTGATTGTTTGGGGTTAGCATGGTGGTGGTAGTGTGATGGTTTGGGGTCAGCATGGTCGTGGTAGTGTGATGGTTTGGGGTCAGCATGGTGGTGGTGGTAGTGTGATGGTTTGGGGTAAGCATGGTGGTGGTAGTGTGATGGTTTGGGGTCAGCATGGTGGTGGTAATGTGATGGTTTGGGGTCAGAAGGGTCGTGGTAGTGTGATGGTTTGGGGTCAGCATGGTTGTGATAGTGTGATGGTTTGGGGTCCAGCATGGTGGTGGTAGTGTGATGGTTTGGGGTCAGCGTGGTGGTGGTAGTGTGATGGTTTGGGGTCCAGCGTGGTGGTGGTAGTGTGATGGTTTGGGGTCAGCATGGTGGTGGTAGTGTGATGGTTTGGGGTCAGCATGGTTGTGGTAGTGTGATGGTTTGGGGTCAGCATGGTGGTGGTAGTGTGATGGTTTGGGGTCAGCATGGTTGTGGTAGTGTGATGGTTTTGGGTCAGCATGGTGGTGGTAGTGTGATGGTTTGGGGTCCAGCATGGTGGTGGTAGTGTGATGGTTTGGGGTCAGCATGGTTGTGGTAGTGTGATGGTTTGGGGTTAGCATGGTGGTGGTAGTGTGATGGTTTGGGGTTAGCATGGTGGTGGTAGTGTGATGGTTTGGGGTCAGCATGGTCGTGGTAGTGTGATGGTTTGGGGTCAGCATGGTGGTGGTGGTAGTGTGATGGTTTGGGGTAAGCATGGTGGTGGTAGTGTGATGGTTTGGGGTCAGCATGGTGGTGGTAATGTGATGGTTTGGGGTCAGAAGGGTCGTGGTAGTGTGATGGTTTGGGGTCAGCATGGTTGTGATAGTGTGATGGTTTGGGGTCCAGCATGGTGGTGGTAGTGTGATGGTTTGGGGTCAGCATGGTTGTGGTAGTGTGATGGTTTGGGGTCAGCATGGTGGTGGTAGTGTGATGGTGTGGGGTCAGCATGGTGGTGGTAGTGTGATGGGTTGGGGTCAGCATGGTGGTGGTAGTGTGATGGTTTGGGGTCAGCATGGTGGTGGTAGTGTGATGGTTTGGGGTCAGCATGGTTGTGGTAGTGTGATGGTTTGGGGTCAGCATGGTTGTGGTAATGTGATGGTTTGGGGTCCAGCATGGTTGTGGTAGTGTGATGGTTTGGGGTCAGCATGGTGGTGGTAGTGTGATGGTTTGGGGTCTGAATGGTCGTGGTAGTGTGATGGTTTGGGGTCAGCATGGTTGTGATAGTGTGATGGTTTGGGGTCCAGCATGGTGGTGGTAGTGTGATGGTTTGGGGTCCAGCATGGTGGTGGTAGTGTGATGGTTTGGGGTCAGCATGGTGGTGGTAGTGTGATGGTTTGGGGTCAGCATGGTTGTGGTAGTGTGATGGTTTGGGGTCAGCATGGTTGTGGTAATGTGATGGTTTGGGGTCCAGCATGGTTGTGGTAGTGTGATGGTTTGGGGTCAGCATGGTGGTGGTAGTGTGATGGTTTGGGGTCTGAATGGTCGTGGTAGTGTGATGGTTTGGGGTCAGCATGGTTGTGATAGTGTGATGGTTTGGGGTCCAGCATGGTGGTGGTAGTGTGATGGTTTGGGGTCCAGCATGGTGGTGGTAGTGTGATGGTTTGGGGTCAGCATGGTGGTGGTAGTGTGATGGTTTGGGGTCAGAAGGGTCGTGGTAGTGTGATGGTTTGGGGTCAGCATGGTTGTGATAGTGTGATGGTTTGGGGTCCAGCATGGTGGTGGTAGTGTGATGGTTTGGGGTCAGCATGGTTGTGGTAGTGTGATGGTTTGGGGTTAGCATGGTGGTGGTAGTGTGATGGTTTGGGGTCAGCATGGTTGTGGTAGTGTGATGGTTTGGGGTCCAGCATGGTGGTGGTAGTGTGATGGTTTGGGGTCAGCATGGTGGTGGTAGTGTGATGGTTTGGGGTCAGCGTGGTGGTGGTAGTGTGATGGTTTGGGGTCCAGCGTGGTGGTGGTAGTGTGATGGTTTGGGGTCAGCATGGTGGTGGTAGTGTGATGGTTTGGGGTCCATCATGGTGGTGGTAGTGTGATGGTTTGGGGTCCCGCATGGTTGTGGTAGTGTGATGGTTTGGGGTCAGCATGGTGGTGGTAGTGTGATGGTTTGGGGTCAGCATGGTTGTGGTTGTGTGATGGTTTGGGGTCAGCATGGTGGTGGTAGTGTGATGGTTTGGGGTCAGCATGGTTGTGGTAGTGTGATGGTTTTGGGTCAGCATGGTGGTGGTTGTGTGATGGTTTGGGGTCCAGCATGTTGGTGGTAGTGTGATGGTTTGGGGTCAGCATGGTTGTGGTAGTGTGATGGTTTGGGGTTAGCATGGTGGTGGTAGTGTGATGGTTTGGGGTTAGCATGGTGGTGATAGTGTGATGGTTTGGGGTCAGCATGGTCGTGGTAGTGTGATGGTTTGGGGTCAGCATGGTGGTGGTGGTAGTGTGATGGTTTGGGGTAAGCATGGTGGTGGTAGTGTGATGGTTTGGGGTCAGCATGGTGGTGGTAGTGTGATGGTTTGGGGTCAGCATGGTGGTGGTAGTGTGATGGTTTGGGGTCAGCATGGTGGTGGTAGTGTGATGGTTTGTGGTCCATCATGGTGCTGGTAGTGTGATGGTTTGGGGTCAGCATGGTTGTTGTAGTGTGATGGTTTGGGGTCCAGCATGGTGGTGGTAGTGTGATGGTTTGGGGTCAGCATGGTGGTGGTAGTGTGATGGTTTGGGGTCCATCATGTGGTGGTAGTGTGATGGTTTGGGGTCCAGCATGGTTGTGGTAGTGTGATGGTTTGGGGTCAGCATGGTGGTGGTAGTGTGATGGTTTGGGGTCTGAATGGTCGTGGTAGTGTGATGGTTTGGGGTCAGCATGGTTGTGATAGTGTGATGGTTTGGGGTTCAGCATGGTGGTGGTAGTGTGATGGTTTGGGGTCCAGCATGGTGGTGGTAGTGTGATGGTTTGGGGTCAGCATGGTGGTGGTAGTGTGATGGTTTGGGGTCAGAAGGGTCGTGGTAGTGTGATGGTTTGGGGTCAGCATGGTTGTGATAGTGTGATGGTTTGGGGTCCAGCATGGTGGTGGTAGTGTGATGGTTTGGGGTCAGCATGGTTGTGGTAGTGTGATGGTTTGGGGTTAGCATGGTGGTGGTAGTGTGATGGTTTGGGGTCAGCATGGTTGTGGTAGTGTGATGGTTTGGGGTCCAGCATGGTGGTGGTAGTGTGATGGTTTGGGTTTAGCATGGTGGTGGTAGTGTGATGGTTTGGGGTCAGCGTGGTGGTGGCAGTGTGATGGTTTGGGGTCCAGCGTGGTGGTGGTAGTGTGATGGTTTGGGGTCAGCATGGTGGTGGTAGTGTGATGGTTTGGGGTCCATCATGGTGGTGGTAGTGTGATGGTTTGGGGTCCCGCATGGTTGTGGTAGTGTGATGGTTTGGGGTCAGCATGGTGGTGGTAGTGTGATGGTTTGGGGTCAGCATGGTTGTGGTAGTGTGATGGTTTGGGGTCAGCATGGTGGTGGTAGTGTGATGGTTTGGGGTCAGCATGGTTGTGGTAGTGTGATGGTTTTGGGTCAGCATGGTGGTGGTAGTGTGATGGTTTGGGGTCCAGCATGGTGGTGGTAGTGTGATGGTTTGGGGTCAGCATGGTTGTGGTAGTGTGATGGTTTGGGGTTAGCATGGTGGTGGTAGTGTGATGGTTTGGGGTTAGCATGGTGGTGATAGTGTGATGGTTTGGGGTCAGCATGGTCGTGGTAGTGTGATGGTTTTTTGGTCAGCATGGTGGTGGTGGTAGTGTGATGGTTTTGGGTAAGCATGGTGGTGGTAGTGTGATGGTTTGGGGTCAGCATGGTGGTGGTAGTGTGATGGTTTGGGGTCAGCATGGTGGTGGTAGTGTGATGGTTTGGGGTCAGCATGGTGGTGGTAGTGTGATGGTTTGTGGTCCATCATGGTGCTGGTAGTGTGATGGTTTGGGGTCAGCATGGTTGTTGTAGTGTGATGGTTTGGGGTCCAGCATGGTGGTGGTAGTGTGATGGTTTGGGGTCAGCATGGTGGTGGTAGTGTGATGGTTTTGGGTCCATCATGTGGTGGTAGTGTGATGGTTTGGGGTCCCGCATGGTTGTGGTAGTGTGATGGTTTGGGGTCAGCATGGTGGTGGTAGTGTGATGGTTTGGGGTCAGCGTGGTGGTGATAGTGTGATGGTTTGGGGTCCAGCATGGTTGTGGTAGTGTGATGCTTTGGGGTCCAGCATGGTGGTGGTAGTGTGATGGTTTGGGGTCCAGCATGGTGGTGGTAGAGTGATGGTTTGGGGTCCAGCATGGTGGTGGTAGTGTGATGGATTGGGGTCAGCATGGTGGTTGTAGTGTGATGGTTTAAGGTCAGCGTGGTGGTGGTAGTGTGATGGTTTGGGGTCCAGCATGGTTGTGGTAGTGTGATGGTTTGGGGTCCAGCATGGTGGTGGTAGTGTGATGGTTTGGGGTCCAGCATGGTTGTGGTAGTATGATGGTTTGGGGTCCAGCATGGTGGTGGTAGTGTGATGGTTTGGGGTCCAGCATGGTGGTGGTAGTGTGATGGTTTGGGGTCCAGCATGGTGGTTTTAGTGTGATGGTTTGGGGTCCAGCATGGTTGTGGTAGTGTGATGGTTTGGGGTCCAGCATGGTGGTGGTTGTGTGATGGTTTGGGGTCCAGCATGGTTGTGGTAGTGTGATGGTTTGGGGTCCAGCATGGTGGTGGTAGTGTGATGGTTTGGGGTCCAGCATGGTGGTTTTAGTGTGATGGTTTGGGGTCCAGCATGGTGGTGGTTGTGTGATGGTTTGGGGATGCTTTGCTGCCTCAGGAACTGGACAACTTGCCTTAATATGTGACCCAACACCTTGATTTGGTCTTATTTTGCAAAATTTTAAATGGTGTGTTTTTTTTTACATTGGATAAAAGTAGTGACTCAGAGCTACAAAATGGCAGTTGAGGAACTGCTTTGAAAGTTGTAAACTCACTTTTGAGAAAATGGCTTTTGAATGTTTTGGTACCTACTGGAGTGCTCCTCTTTGTCTCCACCCATTCAGCATCGTCCACACCCTCTTAAGCTTCAGCCCCGCCCAATCAGCATCGTCCACACCCTCTTAAGGTTTAGCCCCGCCCATTCAGCATCATCCACACCCTCTTAAGTGAGGGATAGACGGAGGGAGGGAGGGAAGGATAGAAGGAGGGGGGGATAGAGGGAAGGATATAAGGAGGGAGGGATAGAGGGAGGGAGGGATAGAGGGAAGGATAGAGGGAGGGAGGGATAGATGGAAGGATAGAGAGGAGGGAGGGAGGGAGGGAGGGAGGGAGGGAGGGAGGGAGGGAGGGAGGGAGGGAGGGAGGGAGGGAGGGAGGGAGGGAGGGATAGAGGGAGGGATAGAGGGAGGGAAGGATAGAGGGAGGGAGGGATAGAGGGAGGGAGGGAGGGATAGAGGGAAGGATAGAGGGAGGGAAGTGTAGTGGGAGGGAGGGATAGAGAGAGGGAGGGAGGGAGGGATAGAGGGAAGGATAGAGGGAGGGAGGGAGGGAGGGATAGAGGGAAGGATATAGGGAGGGAGGGATAGAGGGAGGGGTAGAGGGAAGGATATAGGGGAGGATATAGGGGAGGGAGGGAGGGAGGGAGGGAGGGAGGGAGGGAGGGAGGGAGGGAGGGAGGGAGGGAGGGGAGGGAGGATGGCTGCAGCAGAAATCCATCAGCTAATCCCAGGGAACATAATTAGAGGTGCCATTTTGATTGAGCGCACACCTCACTGTCCAAATTAATAAAACACGCACACACGCAAACACGCACACGCACACACACACACACACACACACATGCCCACACACCACCTCGTCCAAATGAATAACACTATACATTTTTAATTAGAGCATCCACAGCCCACGTTACAAAACTTCATCAGAACACTAGAGCCTGTTAGGAGCTGAGGACGCTCTGCTAACCCTAATACACATAGAGGCAGAATTAGTAAAGGGAGAACTAGTAAAGACATAACTAGTAAAGGGAGAACTAGTAAAGAAAGAACTAGTAAAGGCAGAACTAGTAAAGGCAGAACTAGTAAAGGCAGAACTAGTAAAGGGAGAACTAGTAAAGGTAGAACTAGCAAAGGGAGAACTAGTAAAGGCAGAACTAGTAAAGGGAGAACTAGTAAAGACATAACTAGTAAAGGGAGAACTAGTAAAGACAGAACTAGTAAAGTGAGAACTAGCAAAGGCAGAATTAGTAAAGGTAGAACTAGTAAAGGGAGAACTAGTAAAGGGAGAACTAGTAAAGGGAGAACTAGTAAAGGGAGAACTAGTAAAGGTAGAACTAGTAAAGACATAACTAGTAAAGGGAGAACTAGTAAAGACATAACTAGTAAAGGCAGAACTAGTAAAGTGAGAACTAGAAAAGGCAGAATTAGTAAAGGTAGAACTAGTAAAGACATAACTAGTAATGGGAGAACTAGTAAAGGCAGAACTAGTAAAGGGAGAACTAGTAAAGGCAGAACTAGTAAAGGGAGAACTAGTAAAGGCAGAACTAGTAAAGGGAGAACTAGTAAAGGCAGAAATAGTAAAGGCAGAACTAGTAAAGGGAGAACTAGTAAAGGCAGAACTAGCAAAGGCAGAATTAGTAAAGACAGAACGAGTAAAGGCAGAACTAGTAAAGACAGAACTAGTAAAGGTAGAACTAGTAAAGACATAACTAGTAAAGGGAGAACTAGTAAAGGCAGAACTAGAAAAGGCAGAACTAGTAAAGACAGAACTAGTAAAGGCAGAACGAGTAAAGACATAACTAGTAAAGGGAGAACTAGCAAAGGCAGAACTAGTAAAGGCAGAACTAGTAAAGGGAGAACTAGTAAAGGCAGAATTAGTAAAGGGAGAACTAGTAAAGGGAGAACTAGTAAAGGCATAACTAGTAAAGGGAGAACTAGCAAAGGCAGAACTAGTAAAGGCAGAATTAGTAAAGGGAGAACTAGCAAAGGCAGAACTAGTAAAGGCAGAACTAGTAAAGGCAGAACTAGTAAAGGGAGAACTAGTAAAGGCAGAACTAGCAAAGGGAGAACTAGTAAAGGCAGAACTAGCAAAGGCAGAGATAGTAAAGGTAGAACTAGTAAAGACATAACTAGTAAAGGGAGAATTTGTAAAGGGAGAACTAGCAAAGGCAGAACTAGTAAAGGCAGAACTAGTAAAGGCAGAACTAGTAAAGGGAGAACTAGTAAAGGCAGAATTAGTAAAGGTAGAACTAGTAAAGACATAACTAGTAAAGGGAGAATTAGTAAAGGGAGAACTAGCAAAGGCAGAACTAGTAAAGGCAGAACTAGTAAAGGCAGAATTAGTAAAGGCAGAACTAGTAAAGGGAGAACTAGCAAAGGCAGAACTAGCAAAGGCAGAACTAGCAAAGGCAGAATTAGTAAAGGTAGAACTAGTAAAGGCAGAACTAGTAAAGACATAACTAGTAAAGGGATAACTAGTAAAGGGAGAACTAGAAAAGGCAGAACTAGCAAAGGCAGAACTAGTAAAGGCAGAACTAGAAAAGGGAGAACTAGTAAAGGCAGAACCAGTAAAGGCAGAACTAGTAAAGGCAGAACTAGAAAAGGGAGAACTAGTAAAGACAGAACTAGCAAAGGCAGAACTAGTAAAGACAGAACTAGTAAAGGCAGAACTATTAAAATGAGAACTAGTAAAGGGAGAACTACTAAAGGCAGAACTAGTAAAGGCAGAACTAGTAAAGGGAGAACTAGTAAAGGCAGAACTAGTAAAGGCAGAACTAGTAAAGACAGAACTAGTAAAGGCAGAACTAGTAAAAGGATAACTAGTAAAGCGAGAACTAGTAAAGGCAGAACTAGTAAAGGCAGTACTAGTAAAGGCAGAACTAGTAAAGACAGAACTAGTAAAGGCAGAACTAGAAAAGGCAGAACTAGTAAAGACAGAACTAGTAAAGGCAGAACGAGTAAAGACATAACTAGTAAAGGGAGAACTAGCAAAGGCAGAACTAGTAAAGGCAGAACTAGTAAAGGGAGAACTAGTAAAGGCAGAATTAGTAAAGGGAGAACTAGTAAAGGGAGAACTAGTAAAGGCATAACTAGTAAAGGGAGAACTAGCAAAGGCAGAACTAGTAAAGGCAGAACTAGTAAAGGCAGAACTAGTAAAGGGAGAACTAGTAAAGGCAGAACTAGCAAAGGGAGAACTAGTAAAGGCAGAACTAGCAAAGGCAGAGATAGTAAAGGTAGAACTAGTAAAGACATAACTAGTAAAGGGAGAATTTGTAAAGGGAGAACTAGCAAAGGCAGAACTAGTAAAGGCAGAACTAGTAAAGGCAGAACTAGTAAAGGGAGAACTAGTAAAGGCAGAATTAGAAAAGGTAGAACTAGTAAAGACATAACTAGTAAAGGGAGAATTAGTAAAGGGAGAACTAGCAAAGGCAGAACTAGTAAAGGCAGAACTAGTAAAGGCAGAATTAGTAAAGGCAGAACTAGTAAAGGGAGAACTAGCAAAGGCAGAACTAGCAAAGGCAGAACTAGCAAAGGCAGAATTAGTAAAGGTAGAACTAGTAAAGGCAGAACTAGTAAAGACATAACTAGTAAAGGGATAACTAGTAAAGGGAGAACTAGAAAAGGCAGAACTAGCAAAGGCAGAACTAGTAAAGGCAGAACTAGAAAAGGGAGAACTAGTAAAGGCAGAACCAGTAAAGGGAGAACTAGTAAAGGCAGAACTAGAAAAGGGAGAACTAGTAAAGACAGAACTAGCAAAGGCAGAACTAGTAAAGACAGAACTAGTAAAGGCAGAACTATTAAAATGAGAACTAGTAAAGGGAGAACTACTAAAGGCAGAACTAGTAAAGGCAGAACTAGTAAAGGGAGAACTAGTAAAGGCAGAACTAGTAAAGGCAGAACTAGTAAAGACAGAACTAGTAAAGGCAGAACTAGTAAAAGGATAACTAGTAAAGCGAGAACTAGTAAAGGCAGAACTAGTAAAGGCAGTACTAGTAAAGGCAGAACTAGTAAAGACAGAACTAGTAAAGGCAGAACTAGTAAAAGGATAACTAGTAAAGGGAGAACTAGTAAAGGCAGAACTAGTAAAGGCAGTACTAGTAAAGGCAGAACTAGTAAAGACATAACTAGTAAAGGCAGAACTAGTAAAGACATAACTAGTAAAGGCAGAACTAGTAAAGGGAGAACAAGTAAAGGCAGAAATGGTAAAGGGAGAACTAGTAAAGGCAGAACTAGTAAAGACAGAACTAGTAAAGGCAGAACTAGTAAAGGGAGAACTAGTAAAGGCAGAACTACTAAAGGGAGAACTAGTAAAGGCAGAACTAGTAAAGGGAGAACTAGTAAAGGCAGAACTAGTAAAGACAGAACTAGTAAAGGCAGAACTAGTAAAGACAGAACTAGTAAAGGCAGAACTAGTAAAGGGAGAACTAGTAAAGGCAGAACTAGTAAAGGGAGAACTAGTAAAGGCAGAACTAGTAAAGGGAGAACTAGTAAAGGCAGAACTAGTAAAGACAGAACTAGTAAAGGCAGAACTAGTAAAGGCAGAACTAGAAAAGGCAGAACTAGTAAAGACAGAACTAGTAAAGGCAGAACTAGTAAAGGCAGAACTAGTAAAGACAGAACTAGTAAAGGTAGAACTAGTAAAGGTAGAACTAGTAAAGGCAGAACTAACATATAGAACTAGTAAAGGCAGAACTAGTAAAGGCAGAAATAGTAAAGACAGAACTAGTAAAGGTAGAACTAGTAAAGGTAGAACTAGTAAAGGCAGAACTAACATATAGAACTAGTAAAGGCAGAACTAGTAAAGGCAGAACTAGTAAAGGCAGAACTAGTAAAGGGAGAACTAGCAAAGGCAGCACTAGTAAAGGCAGAACTAGTAAAGGGAGAACTAGTAAAGGGAGAACTAGTAAAGGCAGAACTAGTAAAGGCAGAACTAGTAAAGGCAGACCTAGTAAAGGAGGAAAAGTAGTGTGAGAGAGTTAGTTCAGGAAAACTGGGAGAAGCGTGTGCTGTGGGATTAGTTAAAGATAATCTATAGAGAAGTAATGATGGTTTTTAGATGTTTTGGGAAACGGGACTCTGCTTTCCCCTGCATAGCAGCTACTGCTATTTCAGATTCTCTGAAGCCATGCCCATATCCCTCTCACTACATAGCAAAACACTGCTATTTCATATAATCCCTGCTGGGTTCACTTGTCCACGATCACCCCTCGTCTCTAGAGACATGTAGTCTCCCCATCTCCCTGCACCCAGTCTCCCTGTCTCTCAGACTACCCAGTCTCACTGTCGCTCTGACTACCCAGTCTCACTGTCTCTCTGACTACCCAGTCTCAGTGTCTCTCTGACTACCCAGTCTCCCTGTCTCTCTGACTACCCAGTCTCCCCATCTCCCTGCACCCAGTCTCCCTGTCTCTCTGGTTACCCAGTCTCACTGTCGCTCTGACTACCCAGTCTCACTGTCTCTCTGACTACCCAGTCTCACTGTCTCTCTGATTACCCAGTCTCCCTGTCTCTCTGACTACCCAGTCTCCCCGTCGCTCTGACTACCCAGTCTCCCCATCTCTATAACTACCCAGTCTCCCTGTCTCTCTGACTACCCAGTCTCCCTGTCCCTCTGACTACCCAGTCTCCCTGTCTCTCTGACTACCCAGTCTCCCCGTCGCTCTGACTACCCAGTCTCCCCATCTCTATAACTATCCAGTCTCCCTGTCTCTCTGACTACCCAGTCTCCCTGTCTCTCTAACTTCCCAGTCTCCCTGCCTCTCTAACTACCCAGTCTCCCTGTCTCTCTGACTACCCAGTCTCCCTGTCTATCTGACTACCCAGTCTCCCTGTCTCTCTAACTACCTAGTCTCCCTGTCTCTCTGACTACCCAGTCTCCCTGTCTATCTGACTTCCCAGTCTCCCTGTCTCTCTAACTACCTAGTCTCCCTGTCTCTCTGACTACCCAGTCTCCCTGTCTATCTGACTACCCAGTCTCCCTGTTGATCTGACCACCCAGTCTCCCTGTCTCTCTGACTACCCAGTCTCCCTGTCTATCTGACTACCCAGTCTCCCTGTCCCTCTGACTACCCAGTCCCCCTGTCTATCTGACTTCCCAGTCTCCCAGTCTCTCTAACTACCTAGTCTCCCTGTCCCTCTGACTACCCAGTCTCCCTGTCTATCTGACTTCCCAGTCTCCCTGTCTCTCTAACTACCTAGTCTCCCTGTCTCTCTGACTACCCAGTCTCCCTGTCTATCTGACTACCCAGTCTCCCCGTCTCTCTACACAGTGACATTCCCTGCTATTTCAGTCTGATTCTTCTTCTCTAAGTAAATGCCATCTGAATGCAGAGAATCCACTGCTATGCTATTTCACAAACCTCTTTTCAGGGGCCATTATTTCCTGTAATGGTTTATTGCTGGAGGAACTTGTTGAGGTCTGCAGATCTTTAAGTGCTCTATAACTGATGGCTCTGAGCCAGGAGGGGAGGGGCATCAATCTGACACTAACACTGACGCTGGTTAAATGTAGTGCCCTATATAGGGGCTAGGGAGCCATTTGGGAGATGAGGTGAACACGCTCTCAGAGAGGAGCAGAGATGTAGTGTTTCATCTCAGATATGGACAAAGCAGTCAGTCAGACAGTCAGTCAGACAGTCAGACAGTCAGTCAGTCAGACAGTCAGTCAGTCAGACAGTCAGTCAGTCAGCCAGTCAGTCAGCCAGTTAGTCAGTCAGTCAGACAGTCAATCAGTCAGTCAGTCAGTCAGTCACATGTCAGTCAGTCAGTCAGTCAGTCAGTCAGTCAGTCACATGTCAGTCAGTCAGTCAGTCAGTCACATGTTAGTCAGTCAGTCAGCCAGTCAGTCAGTCAGTCAGTCAGTCACATGTCAGCCAGTCAGTCAGTCAGCCAGTCATTTAGTCAGTCAGTCAGTCAGTCAGTCACATGTCAGTCAGCCAGTCAGTCAGTCAGTCAGTCAGTCAGACAGTCAGACAGTCAGTCAGTCACAGGTCAGTCAGTCAGTCAGTCAGTCACATGTCAGTCAGTCAGCCAGTCAGTCAGCCAGTCAGTCAGTCAGTCAGTCAGTCACATGAGCCCAGGTTGATTTACACACTTTATATATACACACTATGTACACACTATAGACACACTACATACACACTACATACACACACTATATATACACTACATACACACACCATACACACTATATACACACTACATACACACTATAGACACACTACATACACACTACATACACACACTATAGACACACTACATACACACACTACATACACACACAACATACACACTATACACACACTACATACACACACACCATGCACACTATATACACACTACATACACACTATAGCCACACTACATACAGACTACATACACACTACATACACACACTACATATACACTACATACACACACTACATACACACTATAGACACACACTACATACACACACAACATACACACTATACACACACTATATACACACACAACATACACACACACCATGCACACTATATACACACTACAAACACACTATAGCCACACTACATACAGACTACATACACACTACATACACACACTATATATACACTACATACACACACTAAATACACACTATAGACACACACTACATACACACACAACATACACACTATACACACACTACATACACACACAACATACACACACACCATGCACACTATATATACACTACATACACACTATAGCCACACTACATACAGACTACATACACACTACATACACACACAACATACACACTATATACAGACTGCATACACACTACATACACACACTATAGACACACTACATACACACACTACACACACACACAACATACACACACACCATACACACTATATACACACTACATACACACTCTAGACACACTACATACACACTACATACAAACTACATACACACTACATACACACAACACCTTACACACTATACACACTATACACACACTACCTACACACTCTAGACACACTACATACACACTACATACACACTCTAGACACACTACATACACACTACATACACATTACATACACGAACGCAGGCAGGCTGGATCTACAAACACACCATCCCTCCAGGTAGAGGAGGAACCAAGACAGTCTCCTCTGTTATTGGCCACCTCTCTCAGCACATGATGAATCCGTCCCAAATGGCACCTTATGTATGGACCCTGCTCTAAAGCAGTGCCCTACATAGGGAATAGGGAGCCAAAGCAGTGCCCTACATAGGGAATAGGGAGCCAAAGCAGTGCCCTACATAGGGAATAGGGAGACAAAGTAGTGCCCTACATAGGGAATAGGGAGACAAAGTAGTGCCCTACATAGGGAATAGGGAGCCAAAGCAGTGCCCTACATAGGGAATAGGGAGCAAAGGCAGTGCCCTACATAGGGATTAGGGAGCCAAAGCAGTGCCTTACATAGGGAATATGGAGCCAAGGCAGCGCCCTACATAGGGAATAGGGAGCCAAAGCAGTGCCCTACATAGGGAATAGGGAGCCAAAGCAGTGCCCTACATAGGGAAAGCAATGGGTATTCTAGTCTTCTGTATGTGTACACGACAACACATTTGCCGTAGCTAAACATCAACGTGTGTGTGTGTGTGTGTTTGTGTGTGTGTGTGTGTGTGTGTGTGTGTGTGTGTGTGTGTGTGTATTCCTCAGTGGCGTGTGTTGAGAACGACAGGATCAGCCATGTTGACATGAGCGTGTTGTGTTAACCAGAGAGATCAATGACAGGGGACCACACTGTCTGTCTTAGAGAAAGACAACATGCCGTAGATTCTCTAAAACAGAACACAGAACACTGAGAATATTTCTTAGTGTTTCACCTCAATACCATACATCACATTAGATCACTTCCTGTAAACTGTATCCCTTCAACACAATCTACCACTTTCACCTCATTAAAGACAGCAGCATTATCATACTCCTATATACACAGAGAGAGAGAGAGAGAGAGAGAGAGAGAGAGAGACGAGAGGGAAGAGAGAGAGAGAGAGAGTTTGAGTTTTTATAAAACCTTTATTTTTTACTCAAATGTTAACATAAAATAATGACACACTGCCTTTTCAGAAATAAAACAACAAATGTAATTCCGAAACAAAAATAAATACATAACATATACATTCAACTTATTTCAGCAGCAAAAAATAATTTCCCCTCCTCTACAAAACAAAGCGCTCCTTCGTAGGCCCACTTCTCCTCAAATAATAGGAGATCTTTTACAGCTGAAAAGAACTCAAAATCTACTTTTATTCTTGCTTTCACTAAACCTTTAAAAACACATCTTACATCCTGCCCATATCCCGTTTCTATCTTATGTTTCCTACTCAGAAAAATGGACATCTTAGCTTGTCCCAAAACAAAATTTAACATTTGACATTTTCTTTTCTGTTGTTTACTATAATGAAACCCCAAAATAAAAACAGTGTTATTGAAAAACTCCCCTACAGCTTTAAACAAAGATTCCAGCATTTCCAATAGAGGTTTTATCCTCTCACACTCCATAAAACAGTGAAAAATTGTTTCTCTTATATTACAAAAAGGACATCCATCTCTAACATCTGAGTTAATAACAGATACAAAAGCATTAACTGCAATGATGCCATGTAAAACCCTCCATTGCATATCACCAGTACCCTTTTGTAACGGTGGTTTGTACAGTGCTCTCCATGCTGGCTTTACCTTGTCATCAATGCCCAATTTTACCCTCCATGGAGTATCTTTTCTATTTTTCAATTTATCTTTATTCAACACCTTGACACACCCCCTATACAAGTCCTTCCCATTCACCTCATCCAAACCCACCTCCTCCAACCCTCTCAAATCCAGCAATAACGCCTTTCTTTCTGACTCTGGGATATTTGGTGTAATCCCTAGTTTTGGAAATGAGACGTCTTCATCTTGCACAATCTTCTTGTGGCTACTAAGCATACCCCATTCTTCCGCTGACAGAGCCTTCCTACAGCTCCCCAGCATTTGTCCGACAATCCTTTCCGACCTCATCCCCAAATGTTCTGCCACCCGTCTTCCATCCATTAAGGCGGGCCCAGCCATGGCCATTAACTGTCTTAAGGTGATGATTTTCCCCTTCACCAGAATCTTGGAGAAATGTGGAACAGCTGCAGTTGTACAGTCCAGTCTTGCCCCATACACCAGAGGTTCCTCCAACAGCCAATGCACTGACTCCGCTGAAGTTCTTCTGGACACCTTCATTACGCTCCACACTCTGAGAAGGCCTCTGTAAAACGGAGGTACTCCCTCCCTAGAAATCTGGCTAATATCAACCAGAAATAAAGCCTTCTTTAAACCTAATCCTCCAACCCGCTGTAATATAAGACCTGCCACCCCTCTCCACACCACATTTTCCGGTCCATAAAGCAACCTTTGAATAAACTGAAACCGGAAAGCAGCAGCCCTACTAGCAAGATGTACAAGACCTTGTCCCCCCTCCTCTTTTGACAAATACAAAACACTTTGTGGAACCCAGTGATATTTATCCCAAAAGAAATCCACAATAATTGCCTGTATCTTAGCCAGAAGGCCAGATGGTGGTTCTAAAACTGACAACCGATGCCACAGTGCAGATGCAATCACATTGTTAACAATAATAGTACGCCCCCTGTATGACATACGAGATAGTAACCAACGCCATCTCCTCATCCTCCCTTCCACCATTTCAACCACCCCACTCCAATTTTTTTCCATAGTCCCCTCATCTCCTAGGTACACTCCAAGATACTTAAAACCTCCCTTACACCATTCTAGCCCCCCTGGCAAAGCCATGATCCCCCCAGACCATTCTCCAATCTGTAAAGCACAACTCTTTTCCCAATTTACCTTTGCAGAGGATATTCCCCTAAAACGATCAACCATTAGACTCAAACTATCCACCTCCGCTTGATTTTTCACTAGCACAACTACATCATCAGCATAGGCTGAAAGACGAATAGGAGGAATATCCTCTGAAAGGCACACCCCTGCAATACGACTTCTAATGCTATTTAGTAGTGGCTCTATAGCAATAGCATATAACATCCCTGACATAGAACATCCCTGCCTAATACCTCTACACACTTTAAAAGGAGCACTCAAACCACCGTTAACTTTCAATACACTTTCAATGTCACCATATATCACCTTTATCATGGCAATAAAACCAGAGCTGAACCCAAACGCTTCAAACGTGTGCCATAAATATTGATGTTCAACTCGGTCAAATGCCTTTTCCTGATCAATTGAAATTAGACCAGCATCCAACCCAATAGCCCTAGAGACGTCCAAAAAATCACGAATCAGAGAAATGTTATCCCCTATCTGCCTGCCAGGAACACAGTAGGACTGATCCGTATGTATGATTTGCCCCATCACCTCCCTCAGCCTGTTGGACAAAGCCTTTGACAATATTTTATAATCAGTACACAATAAAGCCACCGGCCTCCAGTTCTTCACCTCCCTCGGGTCACCCTTTTTAGGCAGTAGGGTGAGGACAGCCCTTCTGCAGCTTATTGGTAGTAACCCTCCGGTTAAACTATCATTAGCTACTTCTAACCAATCCTCTCCCAACATAGCCCAAAAAGACTTAAAAAAGTCAACGGGAAGCCCATCAATGCCTGGTGCCCTTCCATTTTCCATGCCTTTTAATGCAGTGTATAAATCCTGCAAAGACAATGGTTGCTCAAGCTCAACCTGAGCTTCTGCAGGCACCTTTGGGAGCCCATCAAAGAACTGCTGTGTCACTGTTTTGTCCTCTTTGTACTCACACTTGTAGAGCTCAGCATAGAACTCTACTGCCCTCTTTCTAATTTCACTAGGGCTAGTGAGCTCTTGTCCAACAGCTGATTTGAGACAATGAATAATTTTTCTTTGTCCATTCTTTTTCTCTAAACCAAAGAAAAATTTGGATGAGGCATCCATTTCAGATATGCCCTGAAATTTACTTCTCACCAATGCCCCCTGTGCTCTGATACCCAGCAGATCTGCCAATGCAGCTTTTCTCCTCTTGAGGGCCTGAGTATGGCCTCGATCTCCTGTGGTCTCAACCAACGTCATGAGTTCCACTATTTCAATCTCTAGGGCTTTCATTGATCTGGTGATATCCTTGGTGACATTCCTTGTGTATTGATTACAAAATTGTTGAATCTGGATTTTCCCTATATCCCACCATTGTTGAAGGGATACAAAACTGGCCTTTTGAGACCTCCACCTCTCCCAAAAAAACCTGAAACAATTCCTGAAGTGAGCATCACTCAATAAAGTTATATTAAAATGCCAGTATGCGCTTTTAGGTTTTACATCGTTAATGAACACCACCTCTGTTATTAAACAATGATCAGAAAATCCCACTGGAGTTATCACACTTGATTTACAGACCTGAGATTGATGCTCAAAAACATAAAACCTATCTAACCTGGCCATAGAGATGATGTTCTCTCTCACATGCGCCCAGGTGTACTGCCTTGTTCCTCCATGTTGACTCCTCCAAATATCACACAGTTCATTTGTTACAATAAGGCGTTTTAAAAACGTCCTTGAGGCTATATGAGGTTCTTGGTGATTTCTATCTAAATCACTAACTGTGCAGTTAAAATCCCCAGCAATAAACAAATAATCTTCTTTGTTACATTTCTCAATGGTATTTGATAATGTCTCTAAAAAACCTACCCTCTCAACTGTCACCACAGGGGCATATACATTTATCAGACACATATTGATGTTTTCATACCTTGCTCTAACTTTTAATAACCTCCCCTCAACTACCTCTTCAACCTCATATGACAAAGGCAAAAACCCTTTTGAGAACAAGATAACCACACCCCCACTTTTTGAGTTTTTATGACTACACACCACTGTCCCCCCCCACTCCTGTTGCCACATAACTTCATTTTCCAAATTACTATGCGTTTCTTGTAGAAAAATTATGTCACTTCCCTTTCCCCTCATTAACTCATACACCATGGCTCTTTTTTTAACATCTCTTGCCCCATTTACGTTTAAAGAAGAGATCTTAAAACTGCTCATGGAAAAGAAAAAAATACAGAGGAAGATACAGCCACCACATCTCTTTACAGAGTTAAAACTGCAACTGAACTCTTTCATTTTCTTTAGAATTTGCATCACTTATTACTCTCGTGACCACTTTCTTGAGTCTAGCAATTTCAGGGCTTTTCAAACCCCCCCCTGTAATTTTTGACATCAGAAACTTTGCTGATTCAATAAACAATTCACGTTCAGGGAAAAAATCAGTTACATTGTAATCCTGCATATATTTCTTCCCTTTTGTCAACTTCAGAAATTGACGTATCTTCTCGATCCCATACCTCCCTTCCACCCCATCTATCTCACTATATTGTTGTGACGCGTCAGATGACTCACTCTCGCTATCCTCCCCAGAAGAAAACCCCATCTCTACAACCTGGTCATCTTCACCTGATTTATCCATCTCTACCTTTCTCTTAGAATTAGACCCTTCACCACCCCTTAAATTCTTCCTTTTACTCCTCGGTATTTTGAAAACATCCGCTTCCTTTTCCGTTATTTCAATCTCCTCTTGACCTCCAATTTCATTTTCCAGCACCACCTCAGCGACGGCAGTCGCAATCTCACCTAGTGTTTCCCCTCCCTCTTTGTTCTGATCTACCACAATTGCCCCCGTATCCACAATGCCTTCCTCTCCTACTTTTCCAACCACATCTGCCCACCTTCTCTCTTCCCCTACACCTGTAGTATTTTCATCCCTTCGCTGTGGTACGTTAGTTGCACCCGCACTAAAGCTACTACCAGGCTCAGCGCGTTCATTCTCGGGACAATTACGCACCAAATGCCCCTCTCTTCCACATCCAAAACATTTCATTGATTCAGTAGATGCATAGAAGACATAATCAAATCCATCAATCTTAAAACTAAACGCTAAATTCAGTTCATCTCCTTCCTTTTTTAAAATCATATGCACTTGTCTCCTATGAGACACGACATGTTTCAACAACGGAGATTTGCATCCAAAAGGAACCTTCTTTATTGTAGATACGATTTGACCATGGCGAGATAACTCTCGCTCTAACACTTCATCTCTAACAAATGGTGGCACGTTAGAAAGCATAACTTTCTTCGCCGGATTCATAAGCGGAAATACCGGCGTCTGTGTCTCCCGCAACACAACACCCCTCTCAACTATCTTATTCACCTTTTCAATTGAATCTAAGAATATCACTACAGCGCTATTCATCCTTGAGGCTGATTTAATGCTATCATACCCAATGATAGCACCCACAGCCAAGCTACATTCTTCCACTGAACACCCAGCCGCAGCAGGAATTTTTACTCCATGCCTCCGACTAAGTTTTTCAAACTCTACATTTCCGCGAGTGGCCATTGCAACCAGCCCCACCCGCTGGTTGTGCCCTCGCGAAAAACCAACCTCAAAGATCCCACCACCCCTATACGTGCTTATTGATAATTAAAACAATATACCCTTAAAACAACTAAACTAATCAATATATATATATATGTACATACCAAAACCCAATAGAGTGAAAAGAAATTCCATTCGCTCTCACAAACACTCTGCTTGACGACTCACTCCCAGCATGCACTCCGACGAGAGAGAGAGAGAGAGAGAGAGAGAGAGACGAGAGGGAAGAGAGAGAGAGAGAGAGACAGAGAGAGAGAGAGAGAGAGAGAGAGAGAGAGAGAGAGAGAGAGAGAGAGAAGAGAGAGACGAGAGGGAAGAGAAAGAGAGAGAGATCGAGAGAGAGAGAGAGAGACAAAGAGAGGGAAGAGAGAGAAGAAAGAGAGAGAAGAGAGAGGGAGGGAGAGAGAAAGATAGAGAGAGAGAGACAGAGAACGAGAGAGACAGAGAAGAGAGAGAGAAGAAAGAGAGAGAAGAGAGAGGGAGGGAGAGAGAAAGATAGAGAGAGAGAGACAGAGAACGAGAGAGAGAGAGAAGAGAGAGAGAGGAAAGAGAGAGGGAGAGAGAAAGATCAAGAGAGAGAGAGAAACAGAGAGCGAGTGAGAGAGAAGAGCGAGAGAAGAAAGAGAGAGAAGAGAGAGAGACAGAGAACGAGTGAGAAAGGTTAAGGGAGAGTGAGAGAGAGAGAGAGAGAGAAGAGAGAGAGAAGAGGGAGGGAGAGAGAAAGATCGAGAGAGAGAGAGAGAGAGAGAGAGAGACAGAGAACAGAGAGAGGGAGGGAGAGAGAGAGAGAACAGAGAGAGGGATCAAGATGGAGAGAAAGAGAGAGCTTTGCACTGCCATCCCTATCTTCAGCCTTCTCTCAATTCTCTCCATTTCTCTTCTGCACTAATCTCCACATCTCTCTGCTGTTCTAATTGGTTGACGTTTTCCCAAATGGAATTTGACAACAAAAGCTAGCCCAATGTGACAGGTGGTCTCTCAGCCTTCTAACCAGAAGTGGCACAGCTTTTTAAATGGCATTTTACAATCCAAGATATAATTAGAAATATTGTGGCTAGCATAACATCCTCTAGACAGCCCAGACGTGTGCTCTGTGAGTGTGTGCGCGTGTGTGTGTTTGTGTGTGTGTGTGTGTGTGTGTGTGTGTGTGTGTGTGTGTGTGTGTGTGTGTGTGTGTGTGTGTGTCCTGTATACCATCGTCATGCCTGTATTACTAATGCATTGACTTCTCCACCACCACACATTTATCTATCAATCTATTGATCTATCAATCTAATGTTAATTTCTATCACTTTACTCTTCACAAATCACTCCTCAACACTCCTAAACACACCTTGTCACTCCTCATCACTCCTCACCACTCCTCAACACTCCTCATCACTCCTCAACACTCCTCATCACTCCTCATCTCTCCTCAACACTCCTCACCACTCCTCATCTCTCCTCATCACTCCTCAACACTCCTCATCTCTCCTCAACACTCCTCATCACTCCTCATCTCTCCTCATCACTCCTCACCACTCCTCATCTCTCCTAAATACTCCTAAACACTCCTAAACACTCCTCAACACTCCTCATCTCTCCTCATCTCTCCTCAACACTCCTAAAAACTCCTCATCTCTCCTAAACACTCCTAAACACTCCTCATCTCTCCTCATCTCTCCTAAACACTCCTCATCTCTCCTCATCTCTCCTCAACACTCCTCATCTCTCCTCAACACTCCTAAACACTCCTAAACACACCTCGTCACTCCCCATCTCTCCTCATCACTACTCATCTCTCCTCAACACTCCTCAACACTCCCCATCTCTCCTCAACACTCCTCATCTCTCCTCATTACTCCTCAACACTCCTCATCTCTCCTCAACACTCCTCATCTCTCCTCAACACTCCTCATCTCTCCTCATCATCTCTCCACATCACTCTCCATCACTCTCCATCCCTCCACATCACTCCTCATCACTCCTCATCACTCCTCAATACTCCTCAACAATCCTCACCTCTCATCTCTCCTCATCTCTCCCCAAAACTCACCTCTCATCTCTCCTCATCACTCCTCATCTCTGATCACTCTTCATCACTCCTCAACTCTCCGCAACACTACGCAACACTCCTCATCACTCCTCATCTCTCCATCACTCCACATCACTCCTCATCTCTCCATCACTCCTCATCTCTCCTCATCTCTCCTCATCTCCCCATATCGATCCTCATCTCTCCTCATCGCTCCTCATCGCTCCACATCTCTCCTCATCGCTCCTCATCATTCTTCATCTCTCCTCATCGCTCCTCATCGCTCCACATCTCTTCTCATCGCTCCTCATCGTTCTTCTTCTGTCCTCATCGCTACTCATCTCTCCTCAACACCCTGGCTCTTCAGACGAGAGCGATGTGAAAAGCCCTGTCTCTTCAGATCAGAGCGATGTGAAAAGCCCCGTCTCTTCAGATGAGAGCGATGTGAAAAGCCCCATCTCTTCAGATGAGAGCGATGTGAAAAGCCCCATCTCTTCAGATGAGAGCGATGTGAAAAGCCCCGGCTCTTCAGATGAGAGCGATGTGAAAAGCCCCGGCTCTTCAGACGAGATGTGAATCAGATCATCTGAAATGAGAACTATGTGTTGAACACCAATCAGACCTATTTAAACCAGTACTGTAAATTAATCTAGTCTTAACCCCTAACCCTACTCACAAAAACACATTGTCTCTCAGACCTGTTGCTAAGCTACAAGATGCAGCTATAGAGAACTAACCACCAAATGAGAGAGTCAAGAGTTTGTTAATGTGTGTGTGTGGGTGTGTTTGTGTGTGTGTGTGTGTTTGTGTGTTCGTGTTTGTGTGGGTGTGTTTGTGTGTGTTTTTGTTTGTGTGTTTTTGTGTGTGCATGTGTGCATGTGTGTGTGTGTGTGCATGTGTGTGAGTGTGTGCATGTGTGTGCATGTGTGCATGTGCATGTGTGCATGTGTGTGTGTGCATGTGTGCATGTGTGTGAGACACCCTAACACATGTCCTTTATATCCACTGTATTATCAATTAACCAAGAAGTTCTGGAGCAAATAACATGAGTAAAAAATCATTAATGGAGAGAGACAGAGAATATATGAGAGAGAGAGAATATATGAGAGAGAGCGAGAGAGAGAGAGAGAGAGAGAGAATATATGAGAGAGAGCGAGAGAGAGAGAGAGAGAGAGAGAGAGAGAGAGAGAGAGAGAGAGAGAGAGAATATATATGAGAGAGAGAATATATATGAGAGAGAGAGAGAGAGAGAGAGAGAGAGAGAGAATTTCTGAGAGAGAGAGAATATATGAGAGAGAGAGCGAGATGATATATGAGAGAGAGAGAGAGAGAGAGAGAGAGAAAATATATGAGAGAGAGAGAATATATGAAAGAGAGAGAATATTTGAGAGAGAGACAGAAAGAGAGAGAGAGAGACCTACCCCAGCCCAGCTTCAGAGCCACCCAGACGAGGCCTCCCACCCCCTGCCCCCCACCGCAGACCCACACTTGGAGGAGCCACAACCCAGCAGGCAGAGCTACGCACAGGCTGTGAGAGGAGCAACTGGCCCAGCCCCCACCAACCAAATGAGTGACATTAAACAAATGCTGAGTCTACTATGCTCACATGTGATAGGCCGAGGGTCATGGATGCTCACATGTGATAGGCCGAGGGTCATGGTAAGATGAGCACAAGAACTCCACCATCCTCACACTACACCCACCCAAGTGGCATGACACAAATTCTTAAATGATTAACAAATCACATTTGCATAAAAATAGTTTACTTTAATTGAAAAATATTATTTTAATATGTATTGTTGGATTGTCAGTGTTTGCCTCATGAAGGCAAAGACAAAAATAAAAAAAAGTTATGAAATCTTTTTACGTTGCATGTTGGAATTTACAAGGATTAAAGTCCTCTGCTTTTGGACTAAAGAGCAGAAACCAAGACTTCCTGAAATAAATTGCTGATGTTGATATTGTAGTACTACTGGAAACATGGTGCAGAGGTGATGTTTCCACTGGCTGTCCACTAGGTTATAGGGAGATAATCATACCATCCACTAAAATAAAGGGAATTAAACAGGGCAGAGACTAAGGACAGGGCAGAGACTCAGGAAAGGGCAGAGACTCAGGACAGGGCAGAGACTCGGGACAGGGCAGAGACTCAGGGCAGGGCAGAGACTCAGGACAGGGCAGATATTTAGGACAGGGCAGATACTTAGGACAGGGCAGCTATTTAGGACAGGGCAGAGACTTAGGGCAGGGCAGAGACTCAGGACAGGGCAGAGACTCAGGACAGGGCAGAGACTCAGGACAGGGCAGAGACTCAGGACAGGGCAGCGACTCAGGGAAGGGCAGAGACTCAGGGCAGGGCAGAGACTCAGGACAGGGCAGAGACTCAGGGCAGGGCAGAGACTCAGGGCAGGGCAGAGACTCAGGGCAGGGCAGAGACTCAGGACAGGGCAGAGACTTAGGGCAGGGCAGAGACTCAGGACAGGGCAGAGACTCAGGACAGGGCAGAGACTCAGGACAGGGCAGAGACTCAGGACAGGGCAGAGACTCAGGGCAGGGCAGAGACTCAGGGCAGGGCAGAGACTCAGGACAGGGCAGAGACTCAAGACAGGGCAGAGACTCAGGACAGGGCAGAGACTCAGGACAGTCCAGAGACTCAGGGGGAATGCTAATATGGTATAAATCTGAACTAAATAATTCAATCGAATTGATCAAAACAGGATAATTCTTTATCTGGTTAAAATCAACAAGGAGACCATCTTGACAGATAAAAACGTCTTCCTCTGTGCCACATACATCCCCCCCTCAGAGTCACCCTACTTCAATGAAGAGAGTTTCTCCATTCTAGAGGGGGAAATTAGTCACTTTCAGGCCCAAGGCAACGTCCTGGTCTGTGGAGACCTGAATGCTAGAACAGCAGAAGAACAAAACACTATTAACAGTCATGAGGATAAACACCTACCAGGAAGCAACAACCTTTCCCTCCCCACATACCTTCACAGAAACAACTATGACCAAGTGAAAAACAAAAACGGAGTACAGCTCGTGAAGCTCTGTCGAACACTGGGTCTGTACATAGTCAATGGTAGGCTGAGAGGGGACTCTTTTGGGAGGTACACCTACAGCTCATCCCTTGGCAACAGCACTGTAGACGACTTCCTCACCGACCTAAACCCAGAGTCTGAAAGTCATTGAGAAATATATATAATCAAAAACACAGAGAATTAGACAACAAAAATATAGGCCTTCAATATGGGGAAAAACTGAAGCAATACAAACACAGCCTAAGAACAAAAAAGGAACAGCACATTAGAAATCAGCTCGATGGAATTGAGGAATCCATAGAATCAAACCACTTCTGGGAGAATTGGAATAAATTAAACAAACCTCATCATGAGGAATTGGCTATCCAAAAATGGGGGATATGTGGAGAAATCACTTTGCAAACCTCTACAGCGATATAACAAAGAACCCAGAACCCAGAACAAAAAGATCTAGGAATACATAAGAAAAATTAGACATCAAAGACTATCAGAATCCTGTGGATAGAAGAATAATTATTGGAATTACTACGCACTCTACAACCCAAAGAGGCCTGTGGTGCTGATTTTAAATGAAACTATCAAATGTACAGACCACAAATTCAAATGGGCTGTACTCAAACTCTTCAACATTATCCTCACTGCAGGTATTTTCCCTGATGTTTGGAACCAGGGATTGATCACACCAATCTATAAAAATGGAGACAAATTTGACCCAAATCATTTCAGATGAATTTGCGTTAACAGCAACTTGGGGAAAATTCTCTGTAGAATTATAATGAGCAGACTACATCATTTCCTTGACGAACACAACGTCCTGAGCAGAAAAAAAAATGATGGTACAACAGACCACATTTACACCCTCCACACTCTAATTGATAAACAAGTACACCAAAACAAAGGCAACATCTACTCGTGTTTTGTAGATTTCAAGAAAACATTTTATTTAATTTGGCACAAAGGTATTTTTTATAAACTAATAGAAAGTATAGGAGGGAAAACACGATTTTATTAAATAACACTAAAAACAAATGTGTGGTTAAAATTGGCAACAAGGAAACTGACTTATTCTCTCAGGGACGGGGAGTGAAACAGGGCTGCCCAATAAGTCCGACACTATTTAACATCTACATTAATGAATTAACAACAAGAAAACAGACTTATTCTCTCAGGGACGGGGAGTGAAACAGGGCTGCCCAATAAGTCCGACACTATTTAACATCTACATTAGAAGAATCGGCAGCACCTGGTATCACCCTACACAACACTGAAATCAAGTGCCTGCTGTATGCAGATGACCTGGGGCTGCTGTCTCCTACTAGAGAGGAGTCACAGCAGCCCCTAGATCATCTTCACAGGTTCTGTCAGACCTGGGCTCTGACCGTTAACCACAGGTTCTGTCAGACCTGGGCTCTGACCGTTAACCACAGGTTCTGTCAGACCTGGGCTCTGACCGTTAACCACAGGTTCTGTCAGACCTGGGCTCTGACCGTTAACCACAGGTTCTGTCAGACCTGGGCTCTGACCGTTAACCACAGGTTCTGTCAGACCTGGACTCTGACCGTTAACCACAGGTTCTGTCAGACCTGGACTCTGACCGTTAACCACAGGTTCTGTCAGACCTGGACTCTGACCGTTAACCACAGGTTCAATCAGACCTGGGCTCTGACCGTTAACCACAGGTTCTGTCTGGGCTCTGACCGTTAACCACAGGTTCTGTCAGACCTGGACTCTGACTGTTAACCACAGGTTCTGTCAGACCTGGACTCTGACCGTTAACCACAGGTTCTGTCAGACCTGGGCTCTGACTGTTAACCTAAAACAAAATAATATAATGATATTCCAAAACAGGTCCGGAAATCAGGATGACAAATACAAATTCTATTTGGACACAGTTCTATTAGAACACACCAAAAACGACACATATCTAGGACTAAATATCAGCAACACAGGTAGCTTTCACATGGCTGTGAATGAGCTGAGAGACAAAGCAAGAAGAGCATTCTATGCCATTAAAAGGAACATCAAAATCGAAATTCCAATTAGAATCTGGCTCAAACTTGTTCAATCAGTTATAGAACCAATTGCTCTATATGGCAGTGAGGTATGGGGTCCACTGTCTAATAATGAATTCACCAAATGGGACAAACATCCAATTGAAATACTGCATGCAGAGTTTTGCAAGACTGTATTGCAAGTGCAAAGAAAAACTCCAAATAACGCATGTAGAGCAGGATTGGGCCAATACCCCCTCCTCATTCAAATAGAAAAAAGAGCCATCAAATTTTACAACCACCTAAAAACAAGTGACCCCTAAACATTCTACCACACAGCTCTACAATGTCAAGAGATGAAACAAGAGAAGAGTCCCCTCAGCCAGCTGGTTCTGAGGCTCAGTTCACCAACCCAAACCAACCCCATTGAGCCTCAGGACAGCACTCAGCCAGCTGGTTCTGAGTCTCAGTTCACCAACCCAAACCAACCCCATAAAATCAAAACTTCAATGCTATTTGGCTCTAAACAGACAGTACTTAGTGGCAGACTATCTGACCACTGTGACTGATAGAAAACTGAGGAAAACATTGACTAGGTACAGACTCAGTGAGCACAGTCTGGCTATGGAGACCGGTCGTCACAGACCAACCTGGCTGTCCAGAGAGCACAGTCTGGCTATAGAGACCGGTTGTCACAGACCAACCTGGCTGCCCAGAGAGGACAGTCTGGCTATAGAGACCGGTCGTCACAGACAAATCTGGCTGCCCGGAGAGGACAGGCTATGCTCACTCTGCTCCAGGGGAGAGGTAGAGACAGAGCTGCAACCTGAGGGACAGCCAGTGAAAAGTGCAAAGTAATGTCGATAATATTTCCCATCCTGTTTTGTTTCGTCTTTCATACCAGGTCATGTGTCTTCTCAGTCATGAGAGAGAGACTGTCTTCTCAGTCATGTTGACACTGGTCCACTACCACTGCTTTAATGTATTTATATATAAATATATATTTTTATATTATTTTTTTATTTTTCGATATGTATACTCTGACAACGTAAGTAATAATGAACTTGCCATGTCAATAAAGTCAATTGAATTGAATTGAGAGAACAAGAGAGAGAGAGAGAGAGAGAGTATATGAGAGAGAGAGAGAGAATACATGAGAGGGAGAGAGAGAGAGAGAGAGAGACAGAGAGAGAGTATATGAGAGAGAGAGACAGAGAGTATATGAGAGAGAATATATGAGAGAGAGAGAGAGAGAGAGAGAGAGAGAGAATATATGAGAGAGAGAGAGAGAGAGAGAGAGAGTATATGAGAGAGAGAGAGAGAGAGAGAGAATATATGAGAGAGAGAGGGAGAGAGAGAGAGAGACAGAGACAGAGACAGAGAGAGAGAGAAGAGAAGAGAAGAGAGAGAGAGAGAGAGAGAGAGAGAGAGAGAGAGAAGAGAAGAGAACAGAGAAAGAAGCTATTGAAAGGGAGAAAGGAAGCTGAAGGAAAGGAACAAGTGCCACTTGAACGCTGATCCAAATTAGTCCTGGATGAATCAGAGACTCAGGGTCTCCAGAACCTCTTCACCTCTTCCTCTCCTCCTCTCGCCTGCCTCCCTCCTTAACCATTTCTACCTCCCTCCTTCCGGCCCTTTCTCTGCATCTTCCTTCCCCCGTCCTCTACCTACCTCCTTCCCTCTTTCTCTCTGCATCTTCCTGTCACATGGTTAGCATCCCCCCCCCCAGGGGCTGCTTCAGGTCCACTCTAATTACCTGGAGCAGGGTGTTGTGTGTAGCTGGCCAAAAGAAGGGACTGTAGGATGTAGGAGCACTTAGAACAAGCTGAAAGCTATGGCTTTCTGTCTGTTTTCCTGCCTGTATAACTCTCTCACCCACCCTACCTCCCCAACTCCCTCTCCATCTCCCCCACACTACCTCCCTGCCTCCCTCTCCCCTACCCTACCTCCCCACCTCCCTCTCCATCTCCCCCACCCTACCTCCCTGCCTCCCTCTCCCCTACCCTACCTCCCCACCTCCCTCTCCCTCTCCCCCACCCTACCTCCCCACCTCCCTCTCCCCCACCCTACCTCCCCACCTCCCTCTCCCTCACCCTACCTCCCCACCTCCCTCTCCCCCACCCTACCTCCCCGCCTCCCTCTCCCCCACCCTACCTCCCCACCTCCCTCTCCCTCTCCCCCACCCTACCTCCCCGCCTCCCTCTCCCCTACCCTACCTCCCCACCTCCCTCTCCCCCACCCTACCTCCCCACCTCCCTCTCCCTCTCCCCCACCCTACCTCCCCGCCTCCCTCTCCCCTACCCTACCTCCCCACCTCCCTCTCCCTCTCCCCCACCCTACCTCCCCACCTCCCTCTCTCCCACCCTACCTCCCCACCTCCCTCTCCCTCACCCTACCTCCCCACCTCCCTCTCCCCTACCCTACCTCCCCGCCTCCCTCTCCCCCACCCTACCTCCCCACCTCCCTCTCCCCTACCCTACCTCCCCACCTCCCTCTCCCCCACCCTACCTCCCCACCTCCCTCTCCCCCACCCTACCTCCCGCCTCCCTCTCCCCTACCCTACCTCCCCACCTCCCTCTCACTCTCCCCCACCCTACCTCCCCACCTCCCTCTCCCCCACCCTACCTCCCCACCTCCCTATCCCCCACCCTACCTCCCCACCTCCCTCTCCCCCACCCCACCTCCCTCTCCCCCAACCCAACTCCCTCTCCCCCACCCTACCCTCCCTGGCGTAGCAGCAGTCATTAAGCTGGCAGAATGGTTGATTCATTAACAGTGGAAAAGCACTCCAGCGCTCCGCTCTCTGCTTTGCTCACCCAACCAACACTAAAAGCTTTCCTCTATTTCTATAATTATTTGGAGGATGGCAAAGCCACTGGCTTGTAGAGAAGAGAGGAGGGGGATTTGACAGAGAATGGGGGAGAAAAAATATATTTTAACTGAAGTAGAGACAGAGAGAGAGAGAGAGAGACAGAGAGAGAGAGAGAGAGAGAGAGAGACAGAGAGAGAGAGACAGAGACAGAGACAGAGACAGAGAGAGACAGAGACAGAGACAGAGAGAGCGAGAGAGAGAGATCTGCTTTGTCCATCTTTGAAATTCCTATTGTTAGTGAAGGGCCTATTGGCTCACTTCAGTGACTACCAAATCTGAGTCCCACAGTGATGACTAGGGGACATGAACATAGGGGAGTGGGGAACTGGCTTTTAGTTTGGTCAGTGCAGTTACGAGACTGATGTTCAGTGCTCTGTGTCATGTTGTTCAGTGCTCTGTGTCGTGATGTTCAGTGTTCTGTGTCGTGATGTTCAGTGTTCTGTGTCGTGTTGTTCTGTGTTCTGTGACATGTTGTTCAGTGTTCAGTGTCGTTTTGTTCTGTGTTCTGTGTCATGTTGTTCAGTGTTCTGCGTCATGTTGTTCAGTGTTCTGTGTCGTGTTGTTCTGTGTTCTGTGTCATGTTGTTCAGTGTTCTGTGTCGTGATGTTCAGTGTTCTGTTTCGTGTTGTTCAGTGTTCTGTGTCATGTTGTTTAGTGTTCTGTGTCATGTTGTTCAGTGTTCTGTGTCGTGTTGTTCAGTGTCGTGTTGTTCAGTGTTCTGTGTCGTGTTGTTCAGTGTTCTGTGTCGTGATGTTCAGTGTTCTGTGTCGTGTTGTTCTGTGTTCTGTGTCATGTTGTTCAGTGTTCGGTGTCGTGTTGTTCAGTGTTCGGTGTCGTGTTGTTCAGTGTTCTGTGTCGTGTTGTTCAGTGTTCTGTGTCGTGATGTTCAGTGTTATGTGTCGTGTTGTTCAGTGTTCTGTGTCGTGATGTTCAGTGTCGTGTTGTTCTGTGTCGTGATGTTCAGTGTTCTGTGTCGTGATGTTCAGTGTTCTGTGTCGTGTTGTTCAGTGTTCTGTGTCGTGATGTTCAGTGTCGTGTTGTTCTGTGTCGTGATGTTGAGTGTTCTGTGTCGTGTTGTTCAGTGTTCTGTGTCGTGATGTTCAGTGTTCTGTGTCGTGATGTTCAGTGTTGTGTTGTTCTGTGTCGTGATGTTCAGTGTTCTGTGTCTTGTTGTTCAGTGTTCTGTGTCGTGTTGTTCAGTGTTCTGTGTCATGTTGTTCTGTGTCGTGTTGTTCAGTGTTCTGTGTCGTGATGTTCAGTGTCGTGTTGTTCAGTGTTCTGTGTCATGTTGTTCAGTGTTCTGTGATATGTTGTTCAGTGTTCTGTGTCATGTTGTTCAGTGTTCTGTGTCGTGTTGTTCAGTGTTCTGTGTCGTGATGTTCAGTGTCGTGTTGTTCAGTGTCGTGTTGTTCAGTGTCGTGTTGTTCAGTGTCGTGTTGTTCAGTGTTCTGTGTCATGTTGTTCAGTGTTCTGTGTCGTGATGTTCAGTGTTCTGTGTCATGTTGTTCAGTGTTCTGTGTCATGTTGTTCAGTGTTCTGTGTCGTGATGTTCAGTGTTCTGTGTCGTGTTGTTCAGTGTCGTGTTGTTCAGTGTTCTGTGTCGTGTTGTTCAGTGTTCTGTGTCATGTTGTTCAGTGTTCTGTGTCGTGTTGTTCAGTGTTCTGTGTCATGTTGTTCAGTGTTCTGTGTCATGTTGTTCAGTGTTCTGTGTCGTGATGTTCAGTGTTCTGTGTCATGTTGTTCTGTGTCGTGATGTTCAGTGTTCTGTGTCGTGATGTTCAGTGTTCTGTGTCGTGATGTTCAGTGTCGTGTTGTTCAGTGTTCTGTGTCGTGATGTTCAGTGTTCTGTGTCATGTTGTTCAGTGTTCTGCGTCATGTTGTTCAGTGTTCTGTGTCGTGTTGTTCTGTGTTCTGTGTCATGTTGTTCAGTGTTCTGTGTCGTGATGTTCAGTGTTCTGTTTCGTGTTGATCAGTGTTCTGTGTCATGTTGTTTAGTGTTCTGTGTCATGTTGTTCAGTGTTCTGTGTCGTGTTGTTCAGTGTCGTGTTGTTCAGTGTTCTGTGTCGTGTTGTTCAGTGTTCTGTGTCGTGATGTTCAGTGTTCTGTGTCGTGTTGTTCTGTGTTCTGTGTCATGTTGTTCAGTGTTCGGTGTCGTGTTGTTCAGTGTTCTGTGTCGTGTTGTTCTGTGTTCTGTGTCATGTTGTTCAGTGTTCGGTGTCGTGTTGTTCAGTGTTCTGTGTCGTGTTGTTCAGTGTTCTGTGTCGTGATGTTCAGTGTTCTGTGTCGTGTTGTTCAGTGTTCTGTGTCGTGATGTTCAGTGTCGTGTTGTTCTGTGCCGTGATGTTCAGTGTTCTGTGTCGTGATGTTCAGTGTTCTGTGTCGTGTTGTTCAGTGTTCTGTGTCGTGATGTTCAGTGTCGTGTTGTTCTGTGTCGTGATGTTGAGTGTTCTGTGTCGTGTTGTTCAGTGTTCTGTGTCGTGATGTTCAGTGTTCTGTGTCGTGATGTTCAGTGTTGTGTTGTTCTGTGTCGTGATGTTCAGTGTTCTGTGTCTTGTTGTTCAGTGTTCTGTGTCGTGATGTTCAGTGTTCTGTGTCGTGTTGTTCAGTGTTCTGTGTCATGTTGTTCTGTGTCGTGTTGTTCAGTGTTCTGTGTCGTGATGTTCAGTGTCGTGTTGTTCAGTGTTCTGTGTCATGTTGTTCAGTGTTCTGTGATATGTTGTTCAGTGTTCTGTGTCATGTTGTTCAGTGTTCTGTGTCGTGTTGTTCAGTGTTCTTTGTCGTGATGTTCAGTGTCGTGTTGTTCAGTGTCGTGTTGTTCAGTGTCGTGTTGTTCAGTGTCGTGTTGTTCAGTGTCGTGTTGTTCAGTGTTCTGTGTCATGTTGTTCAGTGTTCTGTGTCGTGATGTTCAGTGTTCTGTGTCATGTTGTTCAGTGTTCTGTGTCATGTTGTTCAGTGTTCTGTGTCGTGATGTTCAGTGTTCTGTGTCGTGTTGTTCAGTGTCGTGTTGTTCAGTGTTCTGTGTCGTGTTGTTCAGTGTTCTGTGTCATGTTGTTCAGTGTTCTGTGTCGTGTTGTTCAGTGTTCTGTGTCATGTTGTTCAGTGTTCTGTGTCATGTTGTTCAGTGTTCTGTGTCGTGATGTTCAGTGTTCTGTGTCATGTTGTTCTGTGTCGTGATGTTCAGTGTTCTGTGTCGTGATGTTCAGTGTTCTGTGTCGTGATGTTCAGTGTCGTGTTGTTCAGTGTTCTGTGTCGTGATGTTCAGTGTTCTGTGTCGTGATGTTCAGTGTCGTGTTGTTCAGTGTTCTGTGTCGTGTTGTTCAGTGTTCTGTGTCATGTTGTTCAGTGTTCTGTGTCGTGTTGTTCAGTGTTCTGTGTCGTGATGTTCAGTGCTCTGTGTCGTGTTGTTCAGTGTTCTGTGTCATGTTGTTCAGTGTTCTGTGTCGTGTTGTTCAGTGTTCTGTGTCGTGTTGTTCTGTGTTCTGTGTCGTGTTGTTCTGTGTTCTGTGTCGTGATGTTCAGTGTTCTGTGTCGTGAATATTCATTGTTCTGTGTCGTGTTGTTCAGTGTTCTTCTTCTCTCCATCTTCCCAGCATCTCTCTCCTCTCCATAACCCCAGCATCTATCTCCTCTCCATCTCCCCAGCATCTCTCCTCTCCATCTCCCCAGCATCTCTCTCCTCTCCATCTCCCCAGCATCTCTCTCCTCTCCATCTCCCCAGCATCTCTCTCCTCTCCATCTCCCCAGCATCTCTCTCCTCTCCATCTCCCCAGCATCTCTCTCCTCTCCATCCCCACAGCATCTCTCCTATCCATCCTCCCAGCATCTCTCTCCTCTCCATCTCCCCAGCATCTCTCTCCTCTCCATCACCCCAGCATCTCTCTCCTCTCCATCTCCCCAGCATCTCTCTCCTCCCATCTCCCCAGCATCTCTCTCCTCTCCATCCCCACAGCATCTCTCCTATCCATCCTCCCAACATCTCTCCTCTCCATCCCCCCAGCATCTCTCTCCTCTCCTATCCATCTCCCCAGCATCTCTCTCTTCTCCATCTCCCCAGTATCTCTCTCCTCTCCTATCCATCCACCAGCATCTTTCCTCTCCATCTCCCCAGAATCTCTCTCCTCTCCATGTCTCCAGCATCTCTCTCCTCTACATCTCCCCAGCCTCTCACCTCTCCTCTCTCTCTCCTCCCCTCAGCCTTCCTCCTCTCCTCTCCTCTCTCCTCCACCATCAGGCTGCTGACTAGTACCCTGCAATTACATCTGCAACCCCTGGTACATATGACTATAACGCTCAATTCTTCCCCAGCCCCTCTCCTCCATCTCCCTTCTCTCTCCTCTCCATCTCCCTTCTCCTCTCCACAGTGATTATTTTTTAATTGGTGAGGAGAGCCCTGTGGTCTGTGGTTGTTATAGTAACTTTAAGTGTGCAGCAGGCCCTCTTCAGGGCTACAGTGGGGGAGGTACTTCAAAACGCTGAGACAAAGACTAGGGGTTCGCCCCTACAGGTTGATTTGCCTACTTTGCTTCAGGAGGTATTATATGTTATATTTTCACTGTTTGTGTTAACTGGAATTATAACTTGTAGCTGAACGTACAGGAAGGGGAGGATGGGATGATACACACACACACACACACACACACACACACACACACACACACACACACACACACACACTCAGGCACACACGCACGCACACACACACACACACACACATACACACACACCCACACCCACACACACCACACACACACACACACACACACACACACACACCACACACACACACCACACACACACACACACACACACACACACACACCACACACACACACCACACACACACACACAAACCCACACCCACACACACCACACACACCACACACACACTACACACACCACACACACACACCACACACACACCACACACACACACACACACCCACACCCACACACACCACACACACCACACACACACAAACACACCCACACCCCCCCACACACACACACACACACACACACACATTTACAGCGTAGCAGCAGCCCTGTGCCTTGCTCCCAGGAGATAGAGACGGGGATTAGCAGCCTAGGAGGAAATAACACACACACACACACACATTCCATTTATCATGCCTTCCTGTAAAGACACGGTACAGTATGCTGGAGATGATTTGATGGAATGCAGCTCAGCCACTGGCTCCCTCTTTCTGTGTGTGTGTGTGTGTGTGTGTGTGTGTGTGTGTGTGTGTGTGTGTGTGTGTGTGTGTGTGTGTGTGTGTGTGTGTGTGTGTGTGTGTGTGTGTGTGTGTGTGGACCGTGGTATTCAGGGGAGGCTGAGATAAACAAGTCACTGAGGCCTCGTCTCTATTAACAACACCAGCACCACACACCACACACACACACACACACACACACGCACACACACACACCACACACACACACACACGTCTCAGCTAGATCAACCAAATAGCAAAGAAATGTACCCAAAGCTAAAATACCTTCCAGCTCTGAATTACAGGAATACATCAATATACTCGCTACCTTGTAGTGTGTAAAGGCTCCAGCTGTTATAGATGGTCTGGGTAATAGAGGTAAAACAACAGAATCAGTACATCTATGATGGAGAAATGCCTTAGAAATTATTCTCAGAATGACACGGGGAAGCTCTGACAAATCTCTTTGGATATAAATCGGTTGCTTTGGCACCTCAGAAGAGAGAGAGAAAAAAATCTTCACACCACCTCGTTGGACTTATTAGGGGAGTTACACAGCGGTCTCTCTCTCTCTGTCTCTCTGTCTCTCTGTCTCTCTCTCTCTCTCTCTCTCTCTCTCTCTCTCTCTCTGTCTCTATCTCTCTCTCTCCCTCTCTTCCTCTCTCTCTCACTCCTTTCTCTCCCTCTGTCTCACTCCCCTCACTCCTCTCACTCCCCTCACTCCCGTCACTCCCCTCAAGCTCAGCCGCATATAGAGGGCAGAGAAGAGGTGAAACATGATTTAAGCTGGAGAGAGGTAAGACGTGTGTGGGCATCAGCAGTGGAAATATAAAAACAAGGAAATGGGTGGAGGATAGAGCAGGACTGTACACCTCTCAAAGAGATTCATAGAGCTAGCATAGAGCTAGCATATAACTAGCATAGAGCTAGCATAGAACTAGCATAGAGCTAGCACAGAACTAGCATATAGCTAGCATAGAGCTAGCATAGAACTAGCATAGAGCAAGCACAGTACATGTTGAGAGAAGGGGAATGTTGGAATAGAGGAAAGGTGCAGTATGTAGAGTATAGAGGGAAGGTGCAGTATGTAGAGTATAGAGGGTAGGTGCAGTATGTAGATTATAGAGGGAAGGTGCAGTATGTAGAGTATAGAGGGAAGGTGCAGTATGTAGAGTATAGAGGGAAAGTGCAGTATGTAGAGTATACAGGGAAGGTGCAGTATGTAGAGTATAGAGGGAAGGTGCAGTATGTAGAGAGGGAAGGTGCAGTATGTAGAGTATAGAGGGAAGGTGCAGTATGTAGAGTATAGAGGGAAGGTGCAGTATGTAGAGTATAGAGGGAAGGTGCAGTATGTAGAGTAAAGAGGGAAGGTGCAGTATGTAGAGTATAGAGGGAAGGTGCAGTATGTAGAGAGGGAAGGTGCAGTATGTAGAGTATAGAGGGAAGGTTCAGTATGTAGAGTATAGAGGGAAGGTTCAGTATGTATAGAGGGAAGGTGCAGTGTGTAGAGTACAGAGGGTAGGTGCAGTATGTAGAGTATAGAGGGTAGGTGCAGTATGTCGAGTATAGAGGGAAGGTGCAGCATGTAGAGTATAGAGGGTAGGTGCAGTATGTAGAGTATAGAGGGTAGGTGCAGTATGCAGAGTATAGAGGGTAGGTGCAGTATGTAGAGTATAGAGGGAAGTTGTAGTATGTAGAGTATAGAGGGTAGGTGCAGTATGTAGAGTATAGATGGTAGGTGCAGTATGTAGAGTATAGAGGGTAGGTGCAGTATGTAGAGTATAGAGGGTAGGTGCAGTATGTAGAGTATAGAGGGAAGGTGCAGTATGTAGAGTATAGAGGGAAGGTGCAGTATGTAGAGTAGAGAGGAAAGGTGCAGTATGTAGAGTATAGAGGGAAGGTGCAGTATGTAGAGTATAGAGGGTAGGTGCAGTATGTAGAGTAGAGAGGGTAGGTGCAGTATGTAGAGTAGAGAGGAAAGGTGCAGTATGTAGAGTATAGAGGGAAGGTGCAGTATGTAGAGTATAGAGGGTAGGTGCAGTATGTAGAGTAGAGAGGGTAGGTGCAGTATGTAGAGTAGAGAGGAAAGGTGCAGTATGTAGAGTATAGAGGGAAGGTGCAGTATGTAGAGTATAGAGGGTAGGTGCAGTATGTAGAGTAGAGAGGGTAGGTGCAGTATGTAGAGTAGAGAGGAAAGGTGCAGTATGTAGAGTATAGAGGGAAGGTGCAGTATGTAGAGAGGGAAGGTGCAGTATGTAGAGTATAGAGGGTAGGTGCAGTATGTAGAGTATAGAGGGAAGGTGCAGTATGTAGAGTATAGAGGGTAGATGCAGTATGTATAGTATAGAGGGAAGGTGCAGTATGTAGAGTATAGAGGGTAGGTGCAGTATGTAGAGTAGAGAGGGTAGGTGCAGTATGTAGAGTAGAGAGGAAAGGTGCAGTATGTAGAGTATAGAGGGAAGGTGCAGTATGTAGAGTATAGAGGGTAGGTGCAGTATGTAGAGTAGAGAGGGTAGGTGCAGTATGTAGAGTAGAGAGGAAAGGTGCAGTATGTAGAGTATAGAGGGAAGGTGCAGTATGTAGAGTAGAGAGGGTAGGTGCAGTATGTAGAGTAGAGAGGAAAGGTGCAGTATGTAGAGTATAGAGGGTAGGTGCAGTATGTAGAGTAGAGAGGAAAGGTGCAGTATGTAGAGTATAGAGGGAAGGTGCAGTATGTAGAGTATAGAGGGTAGGTGCAGTATGTAGAGTAGAGAGGGTAGGTGCAGTATGTAGAGTAGAGAGGAAAGGTGCAGTATGTAGAGTATAGAGGGAAGGTGCAGTATGTAGAGTAGAGAGGGTAGGTGCAGTATGTAGAGTATAGAGGGTAGGTGCAGTATGTATAGTATAGAGGGAAGGTGCAGTATGTAGAGTATAGAGGGAAGGTGCAGTATGTATAGAGGGTAGGTGCAGTATGTAGAGTATAGAGGGAAGGTGCAGTATGTAGAGTATAGAGGGTAGGTGCAGTATGTAGAGTATAGAGGGAAGGTGCAGTATGTATAGTATAGAGGGAAGGTGCAGTATGTAGAGTATAGAGGGTAGGTGCAGTATGTAGAGTATAGAGGGAAGGTGCAGTATGTATAGTATAGAGGGAAGGTGCAGTATGTAGAGTATAGAGGGAAGGTGCAGTATGTATAGTATAGAGGGTAGGTGCAGTATGTAGAGTAGAGAGGGTAGGTGCAGTATGTAGAGTAGAGAGGAAAGGTGCAGTATGTAGAGTAGAGAGGGTAGGTGCAGTATGTATAGTATAGAGGGAAGGTGCAGTATGTAGAGTATAGAGGGTAGGTGCAGTATGTAGAGTATAGAGGGTAGGTGCAGTATGTAGAGTATAGAGGGTAGGTGCAGTATGTATAGAGGGTAGGTGCAGTATGTAGAGTATAGAGGGTAGGTGCAGTATGTAGAGTATAGAGGGTAGGTGCAGTATGTAGAGTATAGAGGGTAGGTGCAGTATGTATAGAGGGTAGGTGCAGTATGTAGAGTATAGAGGGTAGGTGCAGTATGTAGAGTATAGAGGGAAGGTGCAGTATGTAGAGTATAGAGGGAAGGTGCAGTATGTAGAGTAGAGAGGAAAGGTGCAGTATGTATAGTATAGAGGGTAGGTGCAGTGTGTAGAGTATAGAGGGAAGGTGCAGTATGTAGAGTATAGAGGGAAGGTGCAGCATGTAGAGTATAGAGGGAAGGTGCAGTATGTAGAGTATAGAGGGTAGGTGCAGTATGTAGAGTAGAGAGGGAAGGTGCAGCATGTATAGCATAAAGATTGTCAAGTGTAAAATATGGCGTAGTCGGCAGTCTTTTGTCCCACCTGTCGGCCATGGTAGGGGGTGGGGCTTGTCTCCGTTTGTTGACCTTGGCGTACAGCCCGTCCAGGGGGACGTCATCGGATGTCTCGTTGCCGTGGGAGACGAGAGCCATGCTTAGGCCTTGGGGGTGGGGGACGCTGGGGTAATGGGTTACGGGTCCGGCTGTAGGGGGACTGAGCGGGGGAGGCGGGTGACTGTCACTTCCTGTATTTAACATCACGTAAGGCATTTAGTGAACGCTTTGATCCACAGCGACAAACAAAAGCGCGTGTGTATTTTATTTTTTTGCATGGGGTAGTCCCAGCAGGAATCAAATCTACATGCCCGTGCTCTGCCACCTGAGACACACAAGATGAGTTGATGATACCTGCAGTTGTTGACGTTTTTCGTTTCTCTGGCCTGAGGCTCTCGCAGCTCTGCATACTTGGCCTCAATCCTGACACAGAGAGACAGGTGAATAGGATGGGTTAGACAGTACAACACCTGTACAACACTCACCTCAGACAGGGAGACAGGTGAACAGGATGGGTTAGACAGTACAACACCTGAACAACACTTACCTCAGACACAGAGACAGGTGAATAGGATGGGTTAGACAGTACAACACCTGTACAACACTTACCTCAGACACAGAGACAGGTGAACAGGATGGGTTAGACTGTACAACACTTACCTCAGACAGAGAGACAGGTGAACAGGATGGTTAGACAGTACAACACCTGTACAACACTTACCTCAGACACAGAGACAGGTGAACAGGATGGGTTAGACAGTACAACACCTGTACAACACTTACCTCAGACACAGAGACAGGTGAACAGGATGGGTTAGACAGTACAACACCTGTACAACACTTACCTCAGACAGGGAGACAGGTGAATAGGATGGGTTAGACAGTACAACACCTGTACAACACTTACCTCAGACAGGGAGACAGGTGAATAGGATGGGTTAGACAGTACAACACCTGTACAACACTCACCTCAGACAGAGAGACATGTGTACAGGATGGGTTAGACAGTACAACACCTGTACAACACTTACCTCAGACAGGGAGACAGGTGAATAGGATGGGTTAGACAGTACAACACCTGTACAACACTTACCTCAGACAGGGAGACAGGTGAATAGGATGGGTTAGACAGTACAACACCTGTACAACACTCACCTCAGACACAGAGACAGGTGAATAGGATGGGTTAGACAGTACAACACCTGTACAACACTCACCTCAGACACAGAGACAGGTGAACAGGATGGGTTAGACTGTACAACACTTACCTCAGACAGAGAGACAGGTGAACAGGATGGGTTAGACAGTACAACACCTGTACAACACTTACCTCAGACACAGAGACAGGTGAATAGGATGGGTTAGACAGTACAACACCTGTACAACACTTACCTCAGACAGGGAGACAGGTGAATAGGATGGGTTAGACAGTACAACACCTGTCCAACACTTACCTCAGACAGAGAGACAGGTGTACAGGATGGGTTAGACAGTACAACACCTGTACAACACTTACCTCAGACAGGGAGACAGGTGAATAGGATGGGTTAGACAGTACAACACCTGTCCAACACTTACCTCAGACACAGAGACAGGTGTACAGGATGGGTTAGACAGTACAACACCTGTACAACCCACTAAAACAAACATGCTCAAGTATAAAACCATCCTGTTCATGATGCCATTTCTCCAAAGTCAACTGTATCGCCACAACACATAACCTTCATATAAAATGTTACATCACTAGTTGGAGTTCAAAGCCCCGCCCACGTAACCCTAGCTATATATGTATAAAACAATAGCTTGACTTTGTGTTTTTTTTTTTTTATAGATACACAACAACAACGTGTCGTATGAACAGAGCAGACACGACGAATACACCACGGGAGTGTCGATGAACAGAGGCGTGCAGACGGAGACACAGCGGAGAACGAGACATACCACGCATCCCAAATGACACCCTATTAAGGGTCCAACCTTTTGATCAGAGTCCTAATGGGGACTTGGTCGAACGTAGTGCGCTACTGTACACAGAGAATAGGGTTTGAGATATCAGAGAGACAGCTTGTTCTACTCCCAGCCTTCTATTCATCCTCAGACAAGATTCTTCAGAAGCCTCAGCTGAGAGACACACAGAGTAATGAAGGAGGTGGTGTCTTTTTAAGTACACTAACTAGTTCATTACTGAGCATTCCTAATCTTTCTCTCTATAATATCAAAGTGTAGGGGGTTTTTCATTTCATATGACTGAAGGATTTTTTTGTAGCGGGTGGGGGGGGGGGACGCATGGGGGGGCTACAGACTACACAATACTATAGTCAAAATAGATCAAAGATTTTTTTTAAATCTCCTCACAATGTTTGAGCTGATTAATAATGACTAATCTGCCAGACTGAATTGTTTTGTAAGGGGTCATTGGAGAGAGAGGAAGCAGGTGCTTTGGATGGTACAAAAACACTACTCTCAACAGGACAGAGCAGTCAGAGGGAGTTTTACAACATGTGGGCATTCCAAGATAATATAGACATTTTTAAATTGCACCGACCTCGTCGCCGTCGGATGAGCTGCCTGAACTCCGGTGAGCTGCCTGAACTCCGGATGAGCTGCCTGAACTACGGATGAGCTGCCTGAACTCCGGATGAGCTGCCTGAACTCCGGATGAGCTGCCTGAACTCCGGATGAGCTGCCTGAACTCCGGATGAGCTGCCTGAACTCCGGATGAGCTGCCTGAACTCCGGATGAGCTGCTTGAACTCCGGATGAGCTGCCTGAACTCCGGATGAGCTGCCTGAACTCCGGATGAGCTGCCTGAACTCCGGTGAGCTGCCTGAACTCCGGATGAGCTGCCTGAACTCCGGATGAGCTGCCTGAACTCCGGTGAGCTGCCTGAACTCCGGATGAGCTGCCTGAACTCCGGATGAGCTGCCTGAACTCCGGATGAGCTGCCTGAACTCCGGATGAGCTGCCTGAACTCCGGATGAGCTGCCTGATCTCCGTTTTACTAAATATCTTCTGGAAGCGGCTATGAAGAAGAGTAATATTTTCAGCAGCTGGCGGGGAGGTACCGTGAAATGTTTATGAGTGTCTTTATTGCTAGACAACGGTTACTACTAAAGCCATACGGAATTGTTTTTAAGACAACGGTTACTACTAAAGCCATACGGAATTGTTTTTAAGACAACGGTTACTACTAAAGCCATACGGAATTGTTTTAAGAAGGTCATACCAAGGATAATTTTGCTATTTGACTTTTGAATTTTAAATTATTATTTTGTAAAAATAAATTTGATGGGGGGGGGCGAAAAAATGTGTCTCTATTGCTGTTAGTTCATAGAAATACATTGAATAGGATATTTACTACATGGAACGACAGACCCAACACCCTGGAAGAGCCGTGCTCTACCAACTGAGCTATACTTCCAGGGGACCTTCGGACGAGTCTTGTGACGTCTGTGGGCGTCGTAGAGCACAACAGAGGTAGTGTGGAGCCCATCCTGTTCAGACGAATCCCAAGACGCTTGTTGGGGTCGTAAGAGCACAACGGAGAACACGATCATGTTTGTGAGAGTCTCATCTCTAGTTTGTAGGCCAAACCATTCAGATGCTACAGACGATTATGACAAACACCTCTCTATCACCTTTCACCTCAGATGGGATGTCTCCTGGTCTGACAAAGACCTCTCTAGTTCTGTCACCTTTAACCACAGATGGGATGTCTCCTGGTCTGATAAACACCTCTCTAGCTCTGTCACCATTCACCTCAGATGGGATGTCTCCTGGTCTGACAAACACCTCTCTAGTTCTGTCACCTTTCACCTCAGATGGGATGTCTCCTGGTCTGACAAACACCTCTCTAGTTCTGTCACCTTTCACCTCAGATGGGATGTCTCCTGGTCTGACAAACACCTCTCTAGATCTGTCATCTTTCACCTCAGATGGGATGTCTCCTGGTCTGACAAACACCTCTCTAGTTCTGTCACCTTTCACGACAGATGGGATGTCTCCTGGTCTGACAAACACCTCTCTAGTTCTGTCATCTTTCACCTCAGATGGGATGTCTCCTGGTCTGACAAACACCTCTCTAGTTCTGTCACCTTTCACCTCAGATGGGATGTCTCCTGGTCTGACAAACACCTCTCTAGTTCTGTCACCTTTCACCTCAGATGGGATGTCTCCTGGTCTGACAAACACCTCTCTAGATCTGTCATCTTTCACCTCAGATGGGATGTCTCCTGGTCTGACAAACACCTCTCTAGTTCTGTCACCTTTCACCTCAGATGGGATGTCTCCTGGTCTGACAAACACCTCTCTAGATCTGTCATCTTTCACCTCAGATGGGATGTCTCCTGGTCTGACAAACACCTCTCTAGTTCTGTCACCTTTCACCTCAGATGGGATGTCTCCTGGTCTGACAAACACCTCTCTAGATCTGTCATCTTTCACCTCAGATGGGATGTCTCCAGATGCGGGAGTGCGACAAAGGCAGATGTGGTGGATTGAGACACATCCAATGCCAAACAACAGACGTCGATCTATATATCTCTAGCTTAAACTGATTGATTTCTATGGGGATGTTTGTTATTATGCTAATTAGATTCACTCAGAGGAGCTGAAATCGACCTTAGGCGGATAAACAACCTAGTTCCATCATTTTACAGTATTATCTAGCTAGCCAAAAACCTGTTAACTTTCGCTAGACACATCTGATGTTGTTTTGGCTCTGTAGTATGATGATGATGACGCGCCAGACCGGCCACAAGGAGTCGCTAGAGTGCGATAGGACAAGGAAATCCCTGTAGGCCAAACCCTCCTCTAACCCGGACGACGCTGGGCCAATTGTGTGACGCCTCATGGGTCTCCCAGTCACATGCGACTGTGACACTGTGATCGAAACCGGGTCTGAAGTGACGCCTCAAGCACTGCGATGTAGTGCGATGGGAGGTTAGCATTTTATATCATACCTCCAAGACATGCTAACCTCTCACCATTACAATAACAGGGCAGGGGAGGTTAGCATTTGGGGGGGGGGGGGGGGGGGGGGTGAGATATTTATGCCTCTGTCATTTTCTCACTCATCATTATTCACAATTCCGAAGAATGCGTTTCTTCTCTACATCAAAATAGACGATCTAAGTGATTGAAAGTTGGTATTCAGCAGTCGTAAAAGTTAAGCCTTATTTACTTTGAAGAACTAATGTGAAAAGCAATGCGATTAAATGATGGTTAACACGTGATAATAGTAAAGTCAATTTGTACGTGTAGTCTCCTAAGAAACTGGGGGAACTACGTACATGATGTCTCCTAAGAAACAGGGGGAACTACGTACATGATGTCTCCTAAGAAACAGGGCGAACTACGTACATGTAGTCTCCTAAGAAACAGGGGGAACTACGTACATGATGGCTCCTAAGAAACAGGGGGAACTACGTACATGATGTCTCCTAAGAAACAGGGGGAACTACGTGCATGATGTCTCCTAAGAAACAGGGGGAACTACGTACATGTAGTCTCCTAAGAAACAGGGGGAACAACGTACATGTAGTCTCCTAAGAAACAGGGGGAACTACGTACATGTAGTCTCCTAAGAAACAGGGGGAACTACGTACATGATGTCTCCTAAGAAACAGGGGGAACTACGTACATGTAGTCTCCTAAGAAACAGGGGGAACAACGTACATGTAGTCTCCTAAGAAACAGGGGGAACTACGTACATGATGTCTCCTAAGAAACAGGGGGAACTACGTACATGTAGTCTCCTAAGAAACAGGGGGAACTACGTACATGTAGTCTCCTAAGAAACAGGAGGAACTACGTACATGTAGTCTCCTAAGAAACAGGGGGAACTACGTACATGATGTCTCCTAAGAAACAGGGGGAACTACGTACATGAAGTCTTTCTAAATGGTTCAGCCGATATGGATGAAAACACTCTCAAAAAAAAGCTGACAGTCTGCACTTTAAAACTTAGTTGTGTAATTTCAAAGTGCCGGAGTACAGAGCCAAAACACCAACAAACGTGTCACTGTACCAGTACTTTGATAGATCAATGTATTGACTGTTTTAGATTCCTAGTTTGAATCAATCGATGATTAAACCCTGAAAACGGGACAGAGTACATGACAAGGTGGCCCAAAGGAAGCTGTTCTGAAATCCCACATTACTCTTTCCAAGAGCTCATTGGACCCTCTGGTGAGGTGATTACACACACACACGCACACACACACACACACACACACACACACACGCACACGCACACACACACACACACACACACACACACACACACACACACACACGACACCAGCTTGATATAAGAAACAGCACTGGTGCTCTCTCTCTCTCTCACTCTCTCTCTCTCTCTGTCTCTCTCTCTCTTTTACTCTCTCTCTCTGTCTCTGTCTCTCTCTCTCACTCTCTCACTCTCTCTGTCTCTCTCTCTCTCTGTCTCGCTCTCTCTCGCTCTCTCTCTCTCTCTCTCTCTCTCTCTCTCTGTCTCTGTCTCTCTCTCTCTCACCCTCACCTACACTCTCTATATTCTTCATTTTTTCTATGCTGATCGTGGACAACATGAAACTGAGGGTTGAGCACACCATTCATTCACATCGACGGGGCTGTAGTTGAGCGGGTCGACAGCTTCAAGTTCCTCATTGTCCACATCACTAAGTATCTATCATGGTCCACACACACCAACACAACTGCACGACAACGCCTCTTCCCTCTCAGGAATCTGAAATGATATGGGCCCTCAGATCCTGAAAAAAGTTCTACAGCTGCACCAATGAGAGCGTCTTGACTGTTTGCATCATCGCCTGGTATGGCAACTGCTTGACATCCGACCGCAAGGCGCTACAGAGGGTAGTGCGTACGGCTCAGTACATCACTGGGATCAAGCTCCCTGCCATCCAGGACCTCTACACCAGGCGAAGACTCCAGTCACCCACGTCACAGTCTGTTGTCTCTGCTGCTTCACAGCAAGCGGCACCGGAGCGCCAAGTCTGGGACCAAAATGGTCCTGAACAGTTTCTATCTCAAAGACATGACTGCTGAATAGTTAATCAAAGGTCTACCCAGACTTTCTGCTTTTCACCCCCTACCTACATGTCCATAGTACTTCAATCACTCACCCCCTACCTACATGTAGGACCTCCACCCTGTACATGGTATCTTATCCCAGAGGCCGACCCAAAACAACGTGGTCGCGGCAGGAGAGGAAGACGGCCATCTGGTTAGACTTAGAAGGCGACCACCGCTTCCGAGCATATTACTCGCTAATATCCAGTCTCTAGGCAACAACGTGGACGAAATTAGGGCATTCTGTGTTTCACGGAAACATTGCTCACTCGGGATATGTTGTCAGAGTTGGTACAGCCACCCAGTTTCTTTACGCATCCCACCAACAGACACAAACATCTCTCTGGTAAGTAGAAGGGCGGAGGAGTATGACTTATGATTAACGGCTCATGGTGTAATCATAACAACATACAATAACTCAAGTCCTTTTGTTCACCTAGAACTCCTTACAATCAAATGCAATCAAATGCCACCTGCATTATCTACTGTAATCACAGCCGTGTTTATCCCACCCAAGAAGATACCTCGACGGCCCTGAAAGAACTTCACTGCACTCTATGTAAACTGGAAACAATTTATCCTGAGGCTGCATTTATTGTAGCTGGGGATTTTAACAAAGCTAATCTGAGAACAAGGCTTCCTAAATTCTATCAGCATATCGAATGCGCGACATGAGCTGGTAGCTTTCTGGATCATTGCTAATCTAACTTCCACGATGCATGCAAAGCCCTCCTCCCTTCGGCAAATCCGACCACGACTCCATTTTATTGCTCCCAGCCTATAGACATAAACTAATACATGAAACGCCCGTGCTCAGGTCTATCCAACGCTGGTTTGGCCAATCTGATTCCATGCTTCAAGATTGCTTCGATCATGACAACACCATTGATGTATACGCTAACTCGGTGAGCGAGTCTATTAGCAAGTGCATCAGTGATGTTGTACCCACTGTGACTATTAAAACCTTCCCTAACCAGAAACCGTGGATTGATGGCAGCAGTCGCGCATAACTGAAAGCGCGAACCACCCCTTT
>NC_092168.1:49563925-49596425 GCF_045791955.1 Oncorhynchus clarkii lewisi | reverse complement strand
CCCAACGAAGGGCCTCCAGACCCCCTCTCTATTAATCACTGATTTCCCAACGAAGGGCCTCCAGACCCCCTCTCTATATTAATCACTGATTTCCTAACGAAGGGCCTCCAGACCCCCTCTCTATTAATCACTGATTTCCCAACGAAGGGCCTCCAGACCCCCTCTCTATTAATCACTGATTTCCCAACGAAGGGCCTCCAGACCCCCTCTATATATTAATCACTGATTTCCTAACAAAGGGCCTCCAGACCCCCTCTCTATTATTCACTGATTTCCCAACGAAGGGCCTCCAGACCCCCTCTATATCAATTACTGATTTCCTAACAAAGGGCCTCCAGACCCCCTCTATATCAATCACTGATTTCCCAAGGAAGGGCCTCCAGACCCCCTCTATATCAATCACTGATTTCCCAACGAAGGGCCTCCAGACCCCCTCTATATCAATCACTGATTTCCCAACGAAGGGCCTCCAGACCCCCTCTATATCAATCACTGATTTCCCAACGAAGGGCCTCCAGACCCCCTCTCTATTAATCACTGATTTCCTAACGAAGGGCCTCCAGACCCCCTCTCTATTAATCACTGATTTCCCAACGAAGGGCCTCCATACCCCCTCTATATATTAATCACTGATTTCCTAACAAAGGGCCTCCAGACCCCCTCTATATCAATCACTGATTTCCTAACGAAGGGCCTCCAGACCCCCTCTCTATATTAATCACTGATTTCTCAACGAAGGGCCTCCAGACTCCCTCTCTATATTAATCACTGATTTCTAAACGAAGGGCCTCCAGACCCCCTATCTATATTAATCACTGATTTCTCAACGAAGGGCCTCCAGACCCCCTCTATATATTAATCACTGATTTCTCAACGAAGGGCCTCCAGACCCCCTCTATATATTAATCACTGATTTCTCAACGAAGGGCCTCCAGACCCCCTCTCTATATCAATCACTGATTTCCCAACGAAGGGCCTCCAGACCCCCTCTATATATTAATCACTGATTTCTCAACGAAGGGCCTCCAGACCCCCTCTATATATTAATCACTGATTTCCCAACGAAGGGCCTCCAGACCCCCTCTATATATTAATCACTGATTTCCCAACGAAGGGCCTCCAGACCCCCTCTATATATTAATCACTGATTTCCCAACGAAGGGCCTCCAGACCCCCTCTATATATTAATCACTGATTTCCCAACGAAGGGCCTCCAGACCCCCTCTATATTAATTACTGATTGCATCAATCTAATCAAGGGCCTCAAAGACCGTTTCAGTACATTCAGAGACAATTGCAATGGTGATTTCAATAAATTAATTAAGCGTACAGATGAATTTTGATGGTCAAAAGTTAAATCCACACCTGGTAATGTTTAGAGACTCACACGTTAGATCTACAATGGGATAAAGCAGCCCCTGTTAGGAGCAAATTATATTTACATTCATTATGGAATGAGATATTGGACAGACAACTTATGGAAATCAACAGTCATCCGGGATTCATCCGGGATAATGAAGAAGGCTGCAGCTGTCTGCCTGCCTCGATCAGACGGTCAAATGACAGTGATACAACCATTATGGCATGTCTGTGGAGGACGCACAACTAACTGATTTTATACAGCAGCTTAAACAAAAGGTACAAGAGGTTCAGTCACCTAGCCAAGAAGGCTGGCTATTTTAAATTCTAAATATATATGTTTTTGTGGCCTATTCACCAATAATGTGATGGGTGCACTTGATTCGGCTGCCCTGGATGCCAGTTAGGCAAAGTATTCCCAATTTTGAAACACTTTATTTGTCTGAAGATACAAGCTCCAACTACCTGGCGGGCACAGAGAGCTAAATCAGGTACACCTGTAGGCTGACCGCTGGCCAATCGGATAGGTGACCGCTGGCCAATCCGATAGCTTACCGCTGGCCAATTGGATTTCTTAGATCCCGATGTCTAGAGCAGCTTCCACGAGCCCACAGAAAGTTGATACTGACTGTAGAGCAGGCTACTGTAGAACAGGCTACTGTTGAGCAGGCTACTGTAGAACAGGCTACTGTATAACAGGCTACTGATGACCATGCTACTGTAGAATAGGCTACTGTTGAGCAGGCTACTGTAGAAGAGGCAACTGTTGAGCAGGCTACTGTAGAACAGGCAACTGTAAGAACATACTTCTGTAGAGCAGACCTCTACAGAACAGGCTACAGAATAGCAGACTACTGTGGAGCAGGCTACAGTAGAGCAGACTACAGTAGAGCAGGCTACAGTAGAGCAGGCTACAGTAGAGCAGACTACTGTGGAGCAGGCTACAGTAGAGCAGGCTACTGTGGAGCAGGATACAGTAGAGCAGACTACAGTAGAGCAGGCTACAGTAGAGCAGACTACAGTAGAGCAGGCTACAGTAGAGCAGAGTACTGTGGAGCAGGCTACAGTAGAGCAGACTACAGTAGAGCAGGCTAGAGTAGAGCAGACTACAATAGAGCAGGCTACAGTAGAGCAGACTAGTGTGGAGCAGGCTAGAGTAGAGCAGGCTACAGTAGAGCAGGCTACAGTAGAGCAGGGTACAGTAGAGCAGACCTCTGTAGAACAGGCTACTGTTAAGCAGGCTACTGTAGAACAGGCTACTGTAGAACATACTTCTGTAGAGCAGACCTCTATAGAACAGGCTGCAGAATAGCAGATTACAGTAGAGCAGGCTACAGTAGAGCAGACTACTGTGGAGCAGGCTACAGTAGAGCAGACTACAGTAGAGCAGGCTACAGTAGAGCAGACTACAGTAGAGCAGACTACTGTGGAGCAGGCTACAGTAGAGCAGACTACAGTAGAGCAGGCTACAGTATAGCAGACTACAGTAGAGCAAGCTACAGTAGAGCAGACTACTGTGGAGCAGGCTACCATAGAGCAGACTACCGTAGAGAAGACTACCGTAAAGCAGACTACCGTAGAGCAGACTACCATAGAGCAGACTACAGTACAGCAGACAACAGTACAGCAGACTACAGTAGAGCAGACTACCGTAGAGCAGACTACAGTAGAGCAGACTACCGTAGAGCAGACTACCGTAGAGCAGACTACCGTAGAGCAGACTACAGTAGAGCAGACTACAGTAGAGCAGACTACCGTAGAGCAGACTACAGTAGAGCAGACTACCGTAGAGCAGACTACCGTAGAGCAGACTACAGTAAGATTTTAAAACCATTCCTAGAAAGAGATTGTGAAAAAATGCAGCAATGGAGTTCTATTTTTATGAGTTTTATTTATAATTTAAATTCTTATTGAACGCTTTTAGAAATCACGAAACAAACTTCTCCACTTCGACTCCCTCCCTCCGCTGAGACTGACCGTCAGTCCAGTAAAAAAAAATATATATAATTAAATAAATAAATAGCTATTTCCATTTATGCTCCGATGTGCCTTGCAAGTGATAGACTACAACAACTGACCTCTGAACAGTGTTATCATACAGCCAAGATTACGTCTCCTGTATAGAAATAAGGGACTTTGTGTTGTTTATATAAAAGGGTAGGCCGGCGTGGAGAAAACCAGACCTATCTTATTATATATTATATAAAGGGTAGGCCAACGTGGAGAAAACCAGACCTATCTTATTATATATTATATAAAAGGGTAGGCCGGTGTGGAGAAAACCAGACCTATCTTATTATATATTATATAAAGGGTAGGCCAACGTGGAGAAAACCAGACCTATCTTATTATATATTATATAAAGGGTAGGCCAACGTGGAGAAAACCAGACCTATCATATCATATATTATATAAAAGGGTAGGCTGATGTGGAGAAAACCAGACCTATCTTATTATATATTATATATGAAAATAGGCAAATGCATGAAACAATTTATTGTATAGAATGTATTCATTTCCAGTCGATGTACATTTTAATGTAAATATAACTTTGCCTTGTGCTTCTCCGCCTGTGCCTTGTGCTTCTCCGCCTGTGCCTTGTGCTTCTCCGCCTGTGCCTTGTGCTTCTCCGCCTGTGCCTTGTGCTTCTCCGCCTGTGCCTTGTGCTTCTCCGCCTGTGCCTTGTGCTTCTCCGCCCGTGCCTTGTGCTTCTCCGCCCGTGCCTTGTGCTTCTCCGCCTGTGCCTTGTGCTTCTCCGCCTGTGTGCCTTGTGCTTCTCCGCCCGTGCCTTGTGCTTCTCCGCCTGTGCCTTGTGCTTCTCCGCCCATGCCTTGTGCTTCTCCGCCCGTGTGCCTTGTGCTTCTCCGCCCGTGCCTTGTGCTTCTCCGCCCGTGCCTTGTGCTTCTCCGCCTGTGCCTTGTGCTTCTCCGCCTGTGCCTTGTGCTTCTCCGCCCGTGCCTTGTGCTTCTCCGCCTGTGCCTTGTGCTTCTCCGCCCGTGTGCCTTGTGCTTCTCCGCCCGTGTGCCTTGTGCTTCTCCGCCTGTGCCTTGTGCTTCTCCGCCCCCGTGCCTTGTGCTTCTCCGCCCGTGCCTTGTGCTTCTCCGCCCGTGCCTTGTGCTTCTCCGCCCGTGCCTTGTGCTTCTCCGCCTGTGCCTTGTGCTTCTCCGCCCGTGCCTTGTGCTTCTCCGCCCGTGCCTTGTGCTTCTCCGCCCGTGCCTTGTGCTTCTCCGCCCGTGCCTTGTGCTTCTCCGCCCGTGTGCCTTGTGCTTCTCCGCCTGTGCCTTGTGCTTCTCCGCCTGTGCCTTGTGCTTCTCCGCCCGTGCCTTGTGCTTCTCCGCCTGTGCCTTGTGCTTCTCCGCCTGTGCCTTGTGCTTCTCCGCCCGTGTGCCTTGTGCTTCTCCGCCCGTGCCTTGTGCTTCTCCGCCCGTGCCTTGTGCTTCTCCGCCCGTGCCTTGTGCTTCTCCGCACGTGTGCCTTGTGCTTCTCCGCCCGTGCCTTGTGCTTCTCCGCCTGTGCCTTGTGCTTCTCCGCCTGTGTCTTGTGCTTCTCCGCCCGTGCCTTGTGCTTCTCCGCCTGTGCCTTGTGCTTCTCCGCCCCCGTGCCTTGTGCTTCTCCGCCCGTGCCTTGTGCTTCTCCGCCCGTGCCTTGTGCTTCTCCGCCCGTGCCTTGGGTTGCACCAGGAGTTACACTATTGTTTTGAAAGTTCCTTTTTAGGACGACCAACTGAACATTCTACTCAGTGCATGAACGAAGATAACATGTGGAATTAAGATGATCGTAAGATAGATCATTAGCTATTTAATTTTTGAATTTTAGTAACCCTTTTGCTATATCATTTTTTTTCTTATTTTTATTAATAAAAATATTGAATTTGGCCTTTCCTACTATCGCCCATAGAAACGTGTTGAATAACACATTCATAAATGGTAAAAAAAAAGACAGTCAACAAATAAATTATAAGGATGAATGTTTTTTGAAGTGTCTGTCCTATATCTAGGAGATACTGTATATAAGAAAGCTCAGGGAAAAATGTTTGGGGACACATATTTAATTAACACCTTATTTTTATTGACACAAAACTACCTCCATACTTCCATTGGTTTGTATGGGTTACCTTTCAGACGAGTCCTGTAACACTTGTGTGGGTCATAGAGCAGAACGGAAAACACCATTGTGTGGTCATATTAGCCTGTAGGCCAAACCGCCGATATTCGGGATGTCTCAAGGTCTGACAAACATCGTTGTAGCTCAGCCACCTTTTCAAAAACATAAATACTTTATTAACATATTAATTTGAGACTCGAAATTGTGCATCCGGCTTCCATTGATCATCCTGGTTAGAGCGTTGGGCCAGTAAACTAAAGGATGCTAGATCGAATCCCCGAGCTGACAAGGTAAAAATCTGTTGTTCTGCCACTGAGCAAGTCAGTTAACCCGCTGTTCCTAGGCCGTCATTATAAATACGAATATGTCTTAATTGACTTGCCTAGTTAAATAAAGGTTAAGTTAGAAATGATTAAAAAAAAATACATCATCCTTGAGATGTTTCTACAACTTGATTGTGGTCCACCTGTGGTAAATTCATTGATCGGACATGATTTGAAAAGGCACAAAGCTGTCTATATAAGGTCCCACAGTTGACATTGAACGTCCCCAAGAACACAGTGGCCTCCATTATTCTTAAAGAAGTTTGGAACCACTATGACTCTTCCAAGAGCTGGCCGCACGGCCAAACTGATCTCTTGTCTAATGACAATAAGATTGGCCTGAATGCTAAGGCACCATCCATACGGTGAAGCATGGTGGAGGCACCATCCCTACGGTGAAGCATGGTGGTGGCATCATCCCTACGGTGAAGCATGGTGGTGGCACCATCCCTACGGTGAAGCATGGTGGAGGCACCATCCCTACGGTGAAGCATGGTGGTGGCATCATCCCTACGGTGAAGCATGGTGGTGGCAAAATCATGCGGTGGGGATGATTGTCAGCAGCAGTGACTAGGAGACTAGTCAGGATCGAGGGAAAGATGAACAGAGAAAACTACAGAGATCCTTGATGAAAACCTGCTCCAGAGCGCTCAGGACCTGGGGTGAAGGTTCACCTTCCAACAGGACAACAACCCTAAGAACACAGCCAAGACAACGCAGGAGTGGCTTCGGGACAAGTCTCTGAATGTCCTTGAGTGGACCAGCAGGTGCCCGGACTTAAACCCGATCGAACATCTCTGAAGAGATCAGAAGATAGCTGTGCAGTGACGCTCCCCATCCAACCTGACAGAGCTTGAGAGGATCTGCATAGAAGAAAGGGAGAAACTTGTCATGCCCTGGCATTAGTATTTTGTGTTTTCTTTATTATGTTGGTTAGGCCATGGTGTGACATGGGTTTATTATGTGTTTGTCTTGTCTAGGGTTTTTGTAGATTGATGGGGTTGAGTTCAGTGTAGTATTCTAGGAAAGTCTATGGTTGCCTAGAGTGGTTCTCAATCAGAGGCAGGTGGTTATTGTTGTCTCTGATTGGGAACCATATTTAGGCAGCCATATTCTTTAGGTATTTTGTGGGTGATTGTTCCTGTCTCTGTGCTTGTTTGCACCAGATAGGGCTGTTTCGGGTTTTCAAGTTTATTGTTTTGTATACTGTTCGTATTTTTCATCTTTATTAAAGATGTATAAAGATAACCACGCTGCATTTTGGTCCTCCTCTCTTTCACCAGAAGAATCCCATAACAAAACTCCCCAAATACATGTGTGCCAAGCTTGTAGAGTCATACCATAGAAGACTTGAGCCTGTATTCACAGCCAAAGGTGCTTCAACAAAGCACTGAGTAAAGGGTCTGAATACTTATGGAAATGTAATATTTCAGTTTTTTTTTTTTTTTTGCAAAAATGTGTTTTTGCTTTGTCATTATGGACTATTGTGTGTAGATTTATGAGAGGAACAAATATTTAATCCGTTTTAGAATAAGGCTTTAAAATAACTAAATGTGCAAGGGATCTGTAAACTTTTCTGAAGGATGTAAATTGGTACTTGTTGGGTGTTTGAACCAGAACAGAGGAAGAGTGAAAAAAAATCAATGGTTCAGGATATATTCAACAAACCTGATGGAAAGAAGCAGGAAGAGGGGCTGTGTTGGGGTGGGGTTGGTGCTATGATGGATCTGAAGGTACAGGCCGTTACACCAGGTCAACATAAGGGTCTGAAGGTACAGGCCGTTACACCAGGTCAACATAAGGGTCTGAGGGTACAGGCCGTTATACCAGGTCAACATAAGGGTCTGAAGGTACAGGCCGTTACACCAGGTCAACATAAGGGTCTGAAGGTACAGGCCGTTATACCAGGTCAACATAAGGGTCTGAAGGTACAGGCCGTCATACCAGGTCAACATAAGGGTCTGAAGGTACAGGCCGTTATACCAGGTCAACATAAGGGTCTGAAGGTACAGGCCGTTATACCAGGTCAACATAAGGGTCTGAAGGTACAGGCCGTTATACCAGGTCAACATAAGGGTCTGAAGGTAAAGGTACAGGCCGTTATACCAGGTCAACATAAGGGTCTGAAGGTACAGGCCGTTATACCAGGTCAACATAAGGGTCTGAAGGTAAAGGTACAGGCCGTTATACCAGGTCAACATAAGGGTCTGAAGGTACAGGCCGTTACACCAGGTCAACATAAGGGTCTGAAGGTACAGGCCGTTATACCAGGTCAACATAAGGGTCTGAAGGTAAAGGTAAAGGCCGTTATACCAGGTCAACATAAGGGTCTGAAGGTAAAGGTACAGGCCGTTATACCAGGTCAACATAAGGGTCTGAAGGTACAGGCCGTTATACCAGGGCAACATAAGGGTCTGAAGGTACAGGCCGTTATACCAGGTCAACATAAGGGTCTGAAGGTAAAGGTACAGGCCGTTATACCAGGTCAACATAAGGGTCTGAAGGTACAGGCCGTTACACCAGGTCAACATAAGGGTCTGAAGGTACAGGCCGTTATACCAGGTCAACATAAGGGTCTGAAGGTACAGGCCGTTATACCAGGTCAACATAAGGGTCTGAAGGTACAGGCCGTCATACCAGGTCAACATAAGGGTCTGAAGGTACAGGCCATTATACCAGGTCAACATAAGGGTCTGAAGGTACAGGCCGTTATACCAGGTCAACATAAGGGTCTGAAGGTACAGGCCGTTATACCAGGTCAACATAAGGGTCTGAAGGTAAAGGTACAGGCCGTTATACCAGGTCAACATAAGGGTCTGAAGGTACAGGCCGTTATACCAGGTCAACATAAGGGTCTGAAGGTAAAGGTACAGGCCGTTATACCAGGTCAACATAAGGGTCTGAAGGTACAGGCCGTTACACCAGGTCAACATAAGGGTCTGAAGGTACAGGCCGTTATACCAGGTCAACATAAGGGTCTGAAGGTAAAGGTAAAGGCCGTTATACCAGGTCAACATAAGGGTCTGAAGGTAAAGGTACAGGCCGTTATACCAGGGCAACATAAGGGTCTGAAGGTAAAGGTACAGGCCGTTATACCAGGTCAACATAAGGGTCTGAAGGTATAGGCCGTTATACCAGGTCAACATAAGGGTCTGAAGGTACAGGCCGTTATACCAGGTCAACATAAGGGTCTGAAGGTAAAGGTACAGGCCGTTATACCAGGTCAACATAAGGGTCTGAAGGTACAGGCCGTTATAACAGGTCAACATAAGGGTCTGAAGGTACAGGCCGTTATACCAGGTCAACATAAGGGTCTGAAGGTACAGGCCGTCACACCAGGTCAACATAAGGGTCTGAAGGTAAAGGTACAGGCCGTTATACCAGGTCAACATAAGGGACTGAAGGTAAAGGTACAGGCCGTTATACCAGGTCAACATAAGGGTCTGAAGGTAAAGGTACAGGCCGTTACACCAGGTCAACATAAGTGTCTGAAGGTAAAGGTACAGGCCGTCATACCAGGTCAACATAAGGGTCTGAAGGTACAGGCCGTTACACCAGGTCAACATAAGGGTCTGAAAGTAAAGGTACAGGCTGTTATACCAGGTCAACATAAGGGTCTGAAGGTACAGGCCGTTATACCAGGTCAACATAAGGGTCTGATAGTACAGGCCGTTATACCAGGTCAACATAAGGGTCTGAAGGTACAGGCCGTTACACCAGGTCAACATAAGGTTCTGAAGGTAAAGGTACAGGCTGTTATACCAGGTAAACATAAGGGTCTGAAGGTACAGGCCGTTACACCAGGTCAACATAAGGGTCTGAAGGTAAAGGTACAGGCCGTTATACCAGGTCAACATAAGGGTCTGAAGGTACAGGCTGTTATACCAGGTCAACATAAGGGTCTGATAGTACAGGCCGTTATACCAGGTCAACATAAGGGTCTGAAGGTACAGGCCGTTACACCAGGTCAACATAAGGGTCTGAAGGTAAAGGTACAGGCTGTTATACCAGGTAAACATAAGGGTCTGAAGGTACAGGCCGTTACACCAGGTCAACATAAGGGTCTGAAGGTAAAGGTACAGGCTGTTATACCAGGTCAACATAAGGGTCTGAAGGTACAGGCCGTTATACCAGGTCAACATTAGGGTCTGAAGGTACAGGCCGTTATACCAGGGCAACATAAGGGTCTGAAGGTAAAGGTACAGGCCGTTATACCAGGTCAACATAAGGGTCTGAAGGTACAGGCTGTTATACCAGGTCAACATAAGGGTCTGATAGTACAGGCCGTTACACCACACCTAGTTCCCTCATTGTGTTATACATAGGGAAGCTATTGATGAGCTTAGGAACCTGCTTCAAACATAAATAAACAATAGTAACCTTCATAAAGGCAACCCCCCCCCATTAAATATGAGAACGTTTACTCTCCTGTGCAAAGACACGCAATCTGACCACAAATGATCACTGTATAAGTAGGTGCGGCAGGGAGCCTGTTCAATAGCACAGCCATGGCCAATGAATTACCAGGCCACGGCTAATTGAGCCAGTCAACAGAACTAAATATATAAATGACCCAACATCTAAACTCTCCCTTTTTGAACCTTTAAATGTGTTTCATATTCAATTTCAGATCACCGATTGTAGCTTTAACGTTCGTTCCTCTGAGATATTTATGTCATTATCCCGTTTGATAATACTACTCTGCTATGGAGCGTTATTAAAATCAACAGCTGTGGTCATTTAAAAAAAAAAGGGATTATTTTTACAACTCGTCTGGGTCAGTGCCGGGGGGGTAGGGGGGGGGGGGGGGGGGGGTATGCTTAATGTGGTTAGCGATCAGGACACAGATTCTTACAGTGTTTTCCAGATATACAGGCAGACAGAGAGGGATACAGACAAGCAGACAGACAGGCAAGAGTGTGTGTGTGTGTGTGTGTGTGTGTGTGTGTGTGTGTGTGTGTGTGTGTGTGTGTGTGTGTGTGTGTGTGTGTGTGAGTGTGAGTGTGTGCGTGTATATGTATATATAAATATACAGCAAAGTAGCTCCTAACCACCAGGAATGAGTCACTCTTTTTTCCTAATTAGGAGTACCTGGTTTGTACAAGGCTGAGGCTTCCCCTCGTCCTCTCCCTCCCCATCTCCCTCCCCCTCTCTCACCCCCTTTTTACTCTGAAGCTCCTCCACCCACCTCCCATCTCCCTAATCCTCTCACCCCCTCTTTACTCTGAAGCTCCTCCACCCACCTCCCATCTCCCTAATCCTCTCACCCCTCCCCCTTCCAGGTGGACTAGTCCAAGGCCCACCACTCCCTGGACGCATCTCCAACGAGGTCCTGCCTTCATTATCACTCTTCAGTTCCCCAGCTAGCGCTGCAGTCTTGCAGCTGGTTCACCCCAGAAACAGAGGACCAGGATACCCTCCAGGCCAATTACAGCACTCCTTCAATCCCTCCTAGCTAATAACACCACTCCTTCAATCCCAGTGTGTACACCGTTGAAGTGGATGGGTTTAGAGGGTTAAGCCACAAACCTCCACAGTACACACAACAGAGAGAAGCCACAGCCAGGCCAGACAACACAGAGAGAAGCCACAGCCAGGCGACACAGAGAGAAGCCACAGCCAGGCCAGACGACACAGAGAGAAGCCACAGCCAGGCCAGACGACACAGAGAGAAGCCACAGCCAGGCCAGACGACACAGAGAGAAGCCACAGCCAGGCCAGACGACACAGAGAGAAGCCACAGCCAGGCCAGACAACACAGAGAGAAGCCACAGCCAGGCCAGACGACACAGAGAGAAGACACAGCCAAGCCAGACGACACAGAGAAAAGCCAAAGCCAGGCCAGACGACACAGAGAGAAGCCACAGCCAGGTCAGACGACACAGAGAGAAGCCACAGCCAGGCCAGACAACACAGAGAGAAGCCACAGCCAGACTAGACGACACAGAGAGAAGCCACAGCCAGGCAACACAGAGAGAAGCCACAGCCAGGTCAGACAACACAGAGAGAAGGGGAGAGGTGAGGGGCTGTGGCAGGGGAGAGGAAAGGTGAGGGGCTGTGGCAGGGGAGAGGAGAGGTGAGGGGCTGTGGCAGGGGAGAGGAGAGGCGTGGGGCTGTGGCAGGGGAGAGGAGAGGAGGGGCGAGGGGAGGGGCTGTGGCTGTCGCAGGGAGAGGAGAGGCGAGGGGCTGTGGCAGGGGAGAGAAGAGGCGAGGGGCTGTGGCAGGGAGAGAAGAGGCGAGGGGCTGTGGCAGGCGAGAGGAGAGGCGAGGGGCTGTGGCAGGGAGAGAAGAGGCGAGGGGCTGTGGCAGGGGAGAGGAGAGGCGAGGGGCTGTGGCAGGGGAGAGGAGAGGCGAGGGGCTGTGGCAGGGGAGAGGAGAGGCGAGGGGCTGTGGCAGGGGAGAGGAGAGGCGATGGGCTGTGGCAGGGGAGAGGAGAGGCGAGGGGCTGTGGCAGGGGAGAGGAGAGGCGAGGGGCTGTGGCAGGGGAGAGGAGAGGAGAGGCGATGGGCTGTGGCAGGGGAGAGAAGAGGCCTTGGCAGGGGAGAGGAGAGAGTGATAATTATACTGTGTTCCTACAGGAAAGAGAAGAGGAGGAGGGGGAGTGTGATAATTATATTGTGTTCCTACAGGACACTTACAGATCTGCATAAAGGGAAGGAAGTTAGAGTTTTAGCCACTTGAAGAGCCATTGTGTACCAAGAAGACAAAAAAAAACAACTACAAAATGTCTCCCGCTCCTCCTTCGTCTCTCTGTGGAGCAGAATGGAAGAATGGACTTCAGAAGGGGGTGATGATGTCACAGCCCTGACCTTAGACCCCCTGTGCACTGGTCTCCGGTCAGCCTAGACACAAAGACGGGCCAAAATAATGAGACTACTTAATAGGGGCCAGTTGTAGAAACAGAACAAACCGACCAAGACTGAATCCCAAATGTCACCATATTCATTTTTTAGTGCACTTTAAGCATCTTCCCATCACAATGTTCACAAATATTCACCTTCCCGGGAACTTAACAATCATGAAATGTTCAGAACCTTTTGTGTCCACAGAGCAGACGTGTAGCTATTTAGACACTGGGCCAAAGAAAATACACAGAGCGGTTTTAGAGAGTGACTGGAATGGTTCTGATTGGTGGAGACTGAGGCTATGACTGAAACGGAATGGTTCTGATTGGTCGAAGCTGAGGCTATGAACCAAATGGAATGGTTCTGACTGTTGGAAACTGAGGCTATGAACCAAATGGAATGGTTCTGATTGGTGGAAACTGAGGCTATGAACCAAATGGAATGGTTCTGATTGGTGGAGACTGAGGCTATGAACCAAATGGAATGGTTCTGATTGGTGGAGACTGAGGCTGTGAACCAAGTGGCAGCCTGTTCCATATAAAGTGCACTTCTTTTGAACTGTGTCCTAAATGCTCTTGTCCAAAGTAGTGCACTACAGGGATAGGAGGTTTGCAGCTTTAGTCTGATGAATTCATTACCTCCACTGTCTTAATGAGAGGAAACACTGCATATTCAACAGGAAAATCTCAATCTCAATCTCTCTCTCTCTCTCTCTCTCTCTCTCTCTCTCTCTCTCTCTCTCTCTCTCTCTCTCTCTCTCTCTCTCTCTCTCTCTCTCTCTCTCTCTCTCTCTCTCTCTCTCTCTCTCTCTCTCTCTCTCTCTCTCTCTCTCTCTCTCTCTCTCTCTCTCTCTCTCTCTCTCTCTCTCTCTCTCTCTCTCTCTCTCTCTCTCTCTCTCTATGTGGAAGATCAGGAGCTCCTCAAACAACAACCACTGTTACCAACAAGCCTTCCATACAAACACTATTGACCAATTTGAACCCTACTAGGAAAGAAACAGAGGGAAAGCAAAGCTTCTCGGTAGAAACGCTTAGAATCTTCCCGTTTATTTACAAACAAACGTAGCACATTCCACTGTTAAGTCACCTTAGATAGAAGCATATGGCATATAATATTCTTTATTTATAGACAGTAAACAGAGGACGACTAAGCTCCTCAGTGTGTGTGTGTGTGTGTGAGAGAGAGATAAAGGCTCTATAGTTGATGATAAAATAAAGCACCAAGGAGGCCTGACTGTTTACTCCCAGCTGCGGAGTAACGCTTTCTTGACAGTTGAAATTCTTCTGTCTGGCGTCCCAGCTAAGTAGGTGAAGTTTAAAAACAGGAACATAACTCTAAAACTCTTCTCCCTGATCACTAATACACAGGGGATCCTTTTTCATTGTTAATCCCAGCCCCCGTGGCCGCAGGAGGCCTCCTGGTCCTAGGCCTTCTGGTCCTAGGCCTTCTGGTCCTAGGCCTCCTGGTCCTAGGCCTTCTGGTCCTAGGCCTTCTGGTCCTAGGCCTTCTGGTCCTTCTGGTCCTAGGCCTTCTGGTCCTAGGCCTTCTGGTCCTAGGCCTTCTGGTCCTTCTGGTCCTAGGCCTTCTGGTCCTAGGCCTCCTGGTCCTAGGCCTTCTGGTCCTAGGCTTTCTGGTCCTAGGCCTCCTGGTCCTAGGCCTTCTGGTCCTAGGCCTTCTGGTCCTAGGCCTCCTGGTCCTAGGCCTTCTGGTCCTAGGCCTCCTGGTCCTAGGCCTCCTGGTCCTAGGCAGTCAAAATAAGAAATTTGTTCTTAACTGACTTGCCTAGATAAATAAACATTAAATAAAAAACATGATGACAATCACCTAAAGCTTCCAATAGCTTTGCCATTAACAAGAATATTACTGTTCACCAAACACCGAAGGTTTAAAATCTCCCATTGCATTGGAATGCAACCCTACCAAACCAGCCAGACAGACAAACAGACCCTACCATGTTCCCTATTCATCGAAATGACGGTAATTATTTCATCTCCTGCCTCCATTTGAGATAAGTGAATCAGAAAGAGGAAACAGAAAGCTTTGTTCCTGCCCTAACCCCCTCAGGGGGGGAAGGAATTGGCAAATAATGACAGATGGAATTGTTTTAAGAAGGTCATACTATAGATAACTTAGCTATCTGATTTAGAATGTTAGGACCTCTACTGTAGCCCAGAGAAACACACTGAATAACACATCCAGAAATGGTAATAAAGACAGTCACAAAATAAACCATAAGAAACAAGGTTTTGAAGTGTTTGTCCTTCCTGCCCTAACCCCCTCAGGGGGAAAAGAATAGGCAAATAATGACCGATGGAATTGTTTTAAGAAGGTCATACTATAGATAACTTAGCTATCTGATTTAGAAGTGTTCAGGACCACTGTAAGTATAGGTTTGGCCTTTACTACTATAGCCCAGAGAAACACATTGAACAACACATTTATAAACGGTAATAAAGACAGTCACAAATTAAACCATAAGAAACAAGGTTTTGAAGCGTTTGTCCTTTATCTAGGAGCTATAAGAAAGATCAGGAAATATTATTATATTTTTTTCTCCCCAATTTCGATCTTGTCTCATCACTGCAACTCCCCAACGGGTTCGGGAGGCGAGGAGGCGAAGGTCGGGTCATGCGTTCGCCGGAAACATGACCCGCCAAACCGCACTACTTAATTAACACTACAGAGGAAACACCGTTCACCTGACGACCGAGGTCAGCCTGCTGGCGCCCGGCCAGCCCATAACCCGGATGACGATGGGCCAATTGTGCTCCGCCCTATGAGACTCCTGATGACGCCGGTTGTGATACAACCCGGGATCAAACCCGGATCTGTAGTGACAACTCTAGCATTGTGATGCACTGTGCCACTCGGGAGGCCCCAGTAATATATACATTTTTTACATATATTTAACCCCTTTTCAGGGTAGGCACAAAAAACTACCTTCATACTTCCATAATTTATTTTCTTCCTGTGACACTTGTGTAGAGCACAACGGAGAACACCATTGTGTTCGTGTGAATCTCCCCTTTACACAGTGATAGTCATAATAGTTTAGTTTTCACAAGAAGACCGATTAGCAGGAATTCATGATCTAAAAAAACAAAAACAAAACAAACAAAAATAACTTGACTATTACAAATGTAGACAGAGGACAGAGAAACTCCCGGTATAATTTGGTTTGTAGTTTTTAAAGCGTACATTAACGTACATTAGGGGGGAATGATAATCTCAATCTCATCTGATTTAGAAATAATCCATTTGAGAAAAACGCCCATGTAAATATTTTTTTTTAGAACAAAATACAATTTTTGGAACTTAAGCAGTAATACGATCTATTACATTTGAAGAGATAAACTACAGGTTAAACTCAGTAATACGATCTTTTACGTTTGAAGAGACAAACTACAGGTTAAAATCAGTAATACGATCTATTACATTTGAAGAGACAAACTACAGGTTAAACTCAGTAATACGATCTTTTACATTTGAAGAGACAAACTACAGGTTAAACTCAGTAATACGATCTTTTACATTTGAAGAGAGCCACAAACTACAGGTTAAACTCAAGTAAACCATCCTACTCAATGGCAAATAACCCTGGTAAATACTGTCTCGCAGCTATCACAAAACAAATACATGCTGAACTAGTTATAATTTTATAAGATAAAGATAATTAGAAACAACAACATGATTAATTATCATTTGAAAAGCTTCAATGAAAATGAATTAAACAGTTGAACTGATCCTATAAACCCTCAACAGACAATAAATTATCACTAAAAACAAGAAGAATGATTTATTTCAGCTTTTGTTTCTTTCATCACAATCCTAGTGGTTCAGGAGTTTACATACACTCAATTAGTATTTGGTAGCATTGCCTTTAAATTGATAAACTTGGGTCAGGTAGCCTTCCACAAGCTCCCCACAAAAAAGTTGGGTGAATTTTGGCCCATTCCTCCTGACAGAGTCCTGACAGAGTCAGGTTTGTAGGCCACCTTGCTTGCACATGCTTTTTCAGTTCTGACCACTAATTTTCTATAGGATTGAGGTCAGGGCTCTGTGATGGCCACTCCAATACCTTGACTTTGTTGTCCTAAATCCATTTTGCCACAACTTTAGAAGTATGCTTGGGGTCACTGTCCATTTGGAAGACGCATTTGCGACCAAGATTTAACTTCCTGACTGATGTCTTGAGATGTTGCTTCAATATATCCACATCATTTTCCTCCTCCTCCTCATGATGCCATCAATTGTGTGAAGTGCACCAGTCCTTCCTGCAGCAAAGCACACCCACAACATGATGCTGCAACCCCCGTGCTTCACGGTTGGGATGGTTTTCTTCAGCTTGCAAGCCTCCACCTTTTTCCTCCAAAGATAACGATGGTCATTATGGCCAAACAGTTCCATTTTTGTTTCATCAGACCAGAGGACATTTCTCCAAAAACTACGGTCTTTGTCCCCATGTGCAGTTGCAAACCATAGTCTGGCTTTTTTATGTTGGTTTAGGAGCAGTGGCTTCTTCCTTGCTGAGCGGCCTTTCAGGTTATGCCGATATATATATATATATAGGACTTGTTTTACTGTGTATATAGATCATTTTGTACTGAGTTTGAAGGTAGGCCTTGAAATAGATCCACAGGTATGCCTCCAATTGAATCAAATTATGTCAATTAGCCTATCAGAAGCATCTAAAGCCATGACATAATTTTCTGGAATTTTCCAAGCTGTTTAAAAGGCACAGTCAACTTAGTGTATGTAAACTTCTTACCCACTGGAATTGTGATACAGTGAATTATAAATGAAATGAACTGTCTGTAAACAATTGTTGGAAAAATGACTTGTGTCATGCACAAAGTAGATGTCCTAACCGACTTACCAAAACTATAGTTTGTTAACAAGACATGTGTGGAGTGATTGAGAAACAAGTTTTAAGTGACTCCAACCTAAGTGTATGTAAACTTCTGACTTCAACTGTACATAAAGATAACTTAATTCCATTACTCAACAATATGAAAGCAGATCTAATTAAATGGAACAATTGTCCCATTAATCTTAAACACAGAATAAAGCTCTTCTGAATGGCATGGCTATCAACATTTCTGTATTTATTCTCGGTAATACCAATTATCCCACGAAGACATTCTTTACAAAAGTATACTGGGTCAAAACAGACTTTATATGGGCGAATAGAATTCATAGAATAATAAGGGAAGTTTTACATCTTCCTAAATCTAAGGGTGGTTTTAATCTTCTTTGGAGTTGTATCAACTCGCTACCTAGGGCTTTTACTTGTAACATCTAGTTAAACACTCTAAAGAGGAACAATGGGTACATACTGAAAATGTGCTCATCCCTAGAATATTTTTACGGGTCAATTTTAAGGATAAAGCGAAGAAAATTAACAGTTAAGAACACCATAACAATATCTATGAAAATTAAATATTCTACAATAACCAATATCACTTCAAAAAACATAACGTTAGAGAACAATCCTTGAATAGCTTTTCAGAATTCACTGATAAATTGGTGTGAAAACTAAAGGCATAGAAACCGTTTGTGACTTGGTAACAGGAAAAACATTTATTTCCATGACATGATTAAAAAGTAATTTTAGACCGTCCAATGTAGATCGTTTCAAATACAATGCAACTTAAGTTACATATCACAACATTTCAAGTTGAATTTTTTTTGGGACAACCTTGAGGGAATTTTATTTGAGTAAGAAAAGGAATTTTTTCATATCATAAATAGTAAATAGTAATAAAACAAAACCATGCAAGGATCATATCCAACTGACAATCTCTTAAATATTGGAACCAAGTGTCACGACTTCCGCTGAAGTTGGCTCTCCTGCCTGTTCGGGCGGTGCTCGGCGGTCGTCGTCACCGTCCTACTAGCCACCACCGATCCCTTTTTCGTTTGTCTGTTGGTTTTGTCTTATTAGTTTCACCTGTGTGTATTTTAGTTTAATTAGCGTCCCTATATGTAGTAGGTTGTCCCGCCCTTGTTTTGTGCCGGATTGTTTTGTATTCCTGTTATTTGGTTCATGAGTTTTATTCTCCGGACTATTTTGGTCCTGTGTTGGATTATTCACCCCGTGTGTTGGGTTGACCGTTGTTTTTTGCGCCGGAGAATAAACTGTCTAATAATTGAAACCTGCTCTCTGCGCCTGATTCCACCCACCTTAGTAATTCGTGACACCAAGATTGTAGTGGATCCGATGTTGGCAGATGACTGAAACATAACAAAACCATGCAAGGATCATATCCAACTGACAATCTCTTAATTATTGGAACCAAGATTTTAGTGGATCTGATGTTGGCAGAAGACTGAAACATAACAAAACCATTTGACATGGAAACACCAGATTTTCAGCAAATAAACAAATATATAAAACGTAGATGAATTATCAAATTATGAGAAATATTAATAACATTCCACCCATGAGGCCACTAGATTTGGTCATTTGACTGCAGGAAAAATCCAATTATTTATTATTTAAATAGTGAAAGTGTGTGGGTTATGGGGATGACCTGAAACTGCACTGTTTAGTTTCTAATAATGCAGGCACTAAGGATGTGGGTGGCGTGTGGGTGGCATGTAGGGTGGCATGTGGGTGGCGTGTGGGTGGCATGTGGGTGGTGTGTGGGTGGCATGTGGGTGGCGTGTGGGTGGCATGTGGGTGGCGTGTGGGTGGCATGTGGGTGGCATGTGGGTGGCATGTGGGTGGCGTGTGGGTGGCGTGTGGGTGGCGTGTGGGTGGCGTGTGGGTGGCGTGTGGGTGGCATGTGGGTGGCGTGTGCGTGGCGTGTGGGTGGCATGTGGGTGGCGTGTGGGTGGCGTGTGGGTGGCATGTGGGTGGCGTGTGGGTGGCATGTGGGTGTAAGCATGTGGGTGTAAGCATGTGGGTGTAAGCATGCAGGTCTGGGCAAATGAGAGGTAGTTGTTTGTGTGAATCTGTAAATCTGTAAGTTGTTGTTTGCATGTGTATGTTTGTATTGGGGAACATTTTTGAAAAAAAGGAAAATAAATATTTAAAAAATCAAATCATAAGGAAGAAAACAAATACTAGACAAAACAAATAATGTATGAAGAGAATAAGAAAGAGAAAGCCTAATTAGTGTGTATGTGCATAGATTTAAAAGAACCAGGGCTTATATGACGGCTGTGTGACAAACCCTTCAGAAGCAGGGGAGAACCAGGCCACAGCCAGGCCAGAATCAGGCCACAGCCAGGCCAGAATCAGGCCACAGCCAGGCCAGAATCAGGCCACAGCCAGGCCAGAATCGGGCCACAGCCAGTTCGGAACCAGGCCAGAGCAAGGCCACAGCCAGAACCGGGTCACAGCCAGGCCGGAACCAGGCCAGAGCAAGGCCACAGCCAGAACCGGGTCACAGCCAGGCCGGAACCAGGCCAGAGCTAGGCCACAGCCAGAACCAGGCCAGAGCAAGGCCACAGCCAGATCCAGGCCAGAGCCAGATCCAGGCCAGAGCATGGCATGCGTCCTAGACTAGTGAGGAGGAATGCCCTCGGGACAGAGAGAGAAACAACAAAGAGTCTATTGGTAGGCTAAACTCTGACCTAGATAAAGCTCTCAATGTATGGAGCTCAGCCATCGTACAGGCTTCCAGAGGCTTTATGGCTCCCTGTGTTCCTCATTCACTCATTGGCTCGTATTAATAATAATGAAGTGAATCAGGTGTTCTGAACTCTGAGAGGTGGAAAGACAGACGTGTGTGATGTTACGCAAATACTAATGTCTACTACATCCTTCAATCTGTCCTATGCTTTAATGCTAACGTCAATCCTTTCCCCTGTAACTATTCCCCAGGTCGTTGCTGTAAAATGACAACGTGTTCTCAGTCAACTTACCTGAGGAAATAACGGATAAATAAAAAATAAATGTAAAAAAAAATCCCCGAGATTCCTTTATTAGAAACGTTTAATGCTAGTGAATATCCAGTCTCATTGATGCCAGGAATAGAGCCCAGAACATAGCTCTTTGTTGTACAGACCTCAACTCCTCTCTTCTCTGAGGCAGATGAAACAGCATCATTAACGGCATTATTGATGTTCATGTCCTGCTCTCTCCTCTCATCAGAGACAGGAGGGGAGGGACAGGTAAAATGCATTCCTCCCTTAGATCAAAGCCAGACAGACACAGCTCCACAGAGGAGATTGACCTGGAATCAGTGTTTAATACAGCCAGACAGACACAGCACCGTAAATGAGACTGACCTGGAATCACTGTTTAATACAGCCAGACAGACACAGCACCTAAAAGGAGACTCACATGGAGTTCGTCCTAGAATAGCCATCTCACCAGAGACAGGAGGGAGTGACAGCTAAAGTGCACCTCCCTTAGATCAAAGCCTGGAAACAGCCTTAGTAATCTGGCCTGGAGTCAGTTTCAATAGAGCCAGACAGACATAGAACAGAAGAGTAGAGTCAGGAGACTGGTCTGGAGTCATACCCAGTAAAGCCAGATAGACACATAACAGCACAGAAGGCTGACACAGCAAAGTAGAGGAGACTGACCTGGAATCAGTATTTAGTGGAACCAGAAGGACATAGCAAAGCAGTCTGGTCCTCTCCCACACACAACTGATCCTAGACCAGGCAAACTGAGAAACCTCAACGGAGAAGACTGGCCTGGAGTCAGTTTTAAATAAGCCAGATGGACACAGCACAACAGAGGAGATTAGCCCAGAACTGTTAGAAAGAGAGGGTCCCGATTGTCTAGCCAGGCCTTCATGGTCGAATCATGGTCGAATCAGGCCTTCATAGTCAAATTGCTGCAAAGAAACCACTACTAAAGGACACCAATAATAAGAAGAGACTTGCGTGGGCCAAGAAACACAAGCAATGAACATTAAACCAGTGGAAATCTGTCCTTTGGTCTGAGAAGTCCAAATTTTACCAACTGCCTGATTTTGTGATACGCAGAGTAGGTGAACAGATGATCTCTGCATGTGTAGTTCCCACCGTGAAGCATGGAGGAGGAGGTGTGATGGTGTAACCACACCATCAAACACCTCCTCCTCCATGCTTCACAGTGGGAACCACACATGCAGAGATCATCTGTGCTTTGCTGATGACACTGTCAGTGATTTATTTAGAATTCAAGGCACACTTAACGTGTTATGGCTGCAATCCAGGGATAATTGTCATCAACAACCGCTGAATTGCATAGAACCTCATTCAATGAATATTACTAAAAATATTTATATTCATCAAATCACAACTGCAAAACACAGCGTAGCCTTTTGTTATTCCACCTGTTGTGTCAGATTTTGAAAATATGCTTTACAGCGAAAGCAATCCAAGCATTTGTGTAAGTGTATCGATCGCTCGACAAAACATTAAGTACACTTAGCATCAAGTAACTTGGTCACGAAAATCAGAAAAGCAATCAAATTAATTGTTTACCTTTGATGATCTTCGGATGTTTTCACTCACGAGACTCCCAGTTACACAAAAAAAAATCCTTTTGTTCCATAAAGATTATTTTTATATCCAAAATACCTCCATTTGTTTGACGCGTTATGTTCAGAAATCCACAGGAAAGAGCGGTCATGACAACGCAGACGTATATTCCAAATAATATCCGTAATGTCCACAGAAACATGTCAAACGTTTTTTATAATCAATCCTCAGGTTGTTTTTAAAATATATAATCGATAATATATCAACCGCAAATGTCTTTATTCAGTAGGAGAGGGAAAAGCAATGGCTGCCCAAACTCTGTTGCGCGAGCAAAACTCATGTGACCACTTGACGCAATGTTATCTTTCTGGCTCATTTTTCAAAATAAAAGCCTGAAACTATGTCTGAAGACTGTTGACACCTTGAGGAAGCGATAGGAAAATGAATCTGGTTCATATCCCTTTAAATGGAGCAAAGGGAGGCTATGGAACATGGAGTTTTCAAAATAGAAGCCACACCCTGCTTTGATTTTCCTCAGGGTTTCTCCTGCATTATCAGTTCTGTTATACTCACAGACAATATTTTGACAGTTTTGGAAACTTGAGTGTTTTCTATCCAATACTAATAATAACATGCATATATTAGAAACTGAGACTGAGGAGCTGGTCGTTTAATCTGGGCACCTTTTCATCCAAGCTACTCAATACTGCCCCTGCAGCCATAATAAGTTTAAACCAGCCTGTCTACCACAGCATTCTACAGCAATAAGCCGTCCCATCTGGTTTACGTTTAGTGGGACTATCATTTGTTTTTCAACAGGACAACGACCCAACACACCTCCAGGCTGTATAAGGGCTATTTGTCAAAGGAGAGTGATGGAGTGCTGCATCAGATGACCTGGCCTCCACAATCACCCGACGTCAAACAGATTGAGATGGTTTAGGATGAGTTGGACCGCAGAGTGAAGGAAAAGCATTCCAGTTGAAGCTGGTCAAGAGAATGCCAAGAGTGTGCAGAGCTGTTTGAAATATCGCTGTTGTCTTGTTAAACACAGCACATATCAAGCTTCCTCTCCTGTTGTCTGGTTAAACACAGCACATATCAAAAAATCCTCTCATGTTGTCTGGTTAAACACAGCACATATCAAGCTTCCTCTCCTGTTGTCTGGTTAAACACAGCACATATCAAGCTTCCTCTCCTGTTGTCTGGTTAAACACAGCACATATCAAGCTTCCTCTCCTGTTGTCTGGTTAAACACAGCGCATATCAAGCTTCCTCTCATGTTGTCTGGTTAAACACAGCACATATCAAGCTTCCTCTCATGTTGTCTGGTTAAACACAGCACATATCAAGCATCCTCTCCTGTTGTCTGGTTAAACACAACGCATATGAAACTTCCTCTCCTGTTGTCTGGTTAAACACAGCACATCAAGCTTCCTCTCCTGTTGTCTGGTTAAACACAGCACATATCAAGCTTCCTCTCCTGTAAGCCACCATGTGTTGCCCCTGTGTTCAGAGTGGCTGGGCGTGTGTGGGGACTATTAGTGGCTATTAGGCCCAGTCTTTATAGAGGAGTTGTTCCAGTTGTTGAGAGGTGCCAGATGAAAGGGGCCAGTTATATCCTCCCCGTTGCTGTGGAGAAAATGTACCCGGCAACGCTATTACTTCCTGAATGACCCCTCATCAAGTGGAGAGCCATATTGATTGGGTGGTTTCCTTCCTCTGACATGTTCCAGGGAGCTCAAAGTGAGTCTGAAGATCTGTGAGAGAGAAAAGAAGAGTGAGACAGGGGGGGGGGGGGGGAGAAAAGAGAGAGAGGGTTAAGCACCTCTCGGAGAGAGAACAGAGAAGTGGGCAGGCAGATGTCTGGAGGTGAAGTGGACTTTCAATGTGTTGTTAATTAACCTATACATACATCCATATGATAGTGTGATATTAACCTGTAGATTCACATGATATTAAACCTATAGATTCATATCATTGTGTGACGTTAACATATACATCCACATGATAGTGTGATGTTAAAACCTCTTCACGCTAGGGGGCAGTATTTTCACGTCCGGATGAAAAGCATGCCCAAAGTGAACTGCCTGCTACTCATGTCCAGAAGCTAGGATATGGATATAAATTGTTAGATTTAGATGGAAAACACTCTGAAGTTTCTAGAACTGTTAAAATAAAGTCTGTGAGTATAACAATGGAGTTTCTATGTGGATCGAGATTTCTAAGGCACTTGCTTGCAGTTCCTATCGCTTCCACTGGATGTTAACAGTCGTTAGAAATTGGTTGATGTTTTTTCCTTTGAGAAATGAAGAAGAAGGGCTGTTCAGAACAAGGGTCGAGTCTAGTGTACTGTTGTGGTTCCGGAGCACGACCTGAAAGCTCGCTCCACTTTGTTGTCCTCCGGTATTGAACACAGTTTATCCCGTCTTAAATTTTATCGATTATTTACGTTAAAAAATACCGACATTTGTTTTAGGAAGGTTGTTTGAAATGCTTGGACAAAGATTAGAGGTCATTTATGAGATATTTTGTAGTCATGTTCCGCGAGTTGGAACCAGTGTTTTTCTGGGTTAAACTCGCCAAATAAATGGAGATATAACGACAGAATTTATAGAACAAAAGGACAATTTGTGATGTTTATGGGACATATTGGAGTGCCAACAGAGGAAGCTCTTCAAAGGTAAGGCATGAATTATATCGTTATTTCTGAGGTTTGTGTCGCACCTGGCGGGATGAAATGTGTTTGTTTGATGGTGTGCTGTCCTCAGATAATCGCATGGTTTGCTTTCGCCGTAAAGCCTTTTTGAAATCTGACACGTTGCCTGTATCAATAACAAGTGTAGCTTTAATTTGGTGTATTGCATGTGTGATTTCATGAAAGTTTATTTGAATTTGGCGCTCTGCCATTTCACCAGATGATGTCGAGGGGTTCCGCTGGCGGAATGTCTAGCCGTAACAGGTTTTAACCTATAGATCCCTCCTCTGAAGCTTTGCTCTGGGATCTCCAGGATGTTTCGACTGTTAGATCTGACTACAGACCAGTCTCTATCAGATAGTATGGATTCCAGGCGTTAAAGCACACCGTGATTTAGGTTCTGTTGACCTAGAGTAGCTCTTTCCACCTAGGTACTGAACCGTACCCAAGTTGGTACAGGTGGGTTCCGTTTTTGTCTATTACATTTAGTTGAGATTCTTTTCGGTTCATGTGGGCCAAAAATATACCAGTCTGGTACCTGGAAATATCTGGTATTGGCTCGCTTGTAAAGCCTACTGAGGCGCAGGGTTTCACACTGCAGTCCATTGTCTAAAAGAGGCCGAATTCATCTAAACTAAAACATCTGTAAATAATGTTGACATTTTTTCCCCACCATTTGACATCTAGCTAAAGGGTTTTGTGGCTAAATGAGCATTATTTCTGAAGTTTGACAAAGCTAGCTTGAATATGTCCAACAACATTAGCTTGCTAGCTGAGCCGACCAGTCATACTTCATATGAAATGAAGGGGATGCAGCTAACCATATAGCCAGTGCTGCACACACAATGTTGAATTATTTAGGTTAAATGAAACAAGTTAAGCAAGCTGTGTACATCAGCATGCGAAAGTGTTACAACTTGGAATTAAAATGGATTTTGGGTGGGGGGGGGTTGCATCATTTGATTTACACAACATGCCTATCACTTAGAAGATGCAAAATATTTTTAATCGTGAAACAGACAGGAAGTAAGACAGAAAACATCAGAACTTGAGCGTGCATAACTATTCACCCCCCAAAGTCAATACTTTGTAGAGTCACCTTTTGCAGCAATTAGAGCTCTTGGGGTTTGTCTCTATAAGCTTGGCACATCTAGCCACTGGGATTTTTGACCATTTTTCAAGACAAAACTGCTCCAGCTCCTTCAAGTTGGATGGGTTCCGCTGGTGTACATCCATCTTCAAGTCATACCACAGTTTCTCAATTGGATTGAGGTCTGGGCTTTGACTAGGCCAATCCAAGACATTTAAATGTTTCACCTTAAACCACTCGAGTGTTGCTTTAACAGTATGCTTAGGGTCATTGTCCTGCTGGAAGGTGAACCTCCGTCCCAGTCTCAAATATCTGGAAGACTGAACCAGGTTTCCTTAAAGAATTTCCCTGTTTTTAGCGCTATCCATCATCCCTTCAATTCTGACTTTTTTTTCTGGCCACTCTTCCATAAAGCCCAGCTCTATGGAGTGTACGGCTGAAAGTGGTCCTATGGACAGATACTCCAATATGCGCTGTGGAGCTTTGCAGCGCCTTCAGGGTTATCTTTGGTCTCTTTGTTGCCTCTCTGATTAAATGTCCTCATTGCCTGGTCTGTGAGTTTTGGTGAGCGGCCCTCTCTTGGCAGGTTTGTTGTGGTGCCAAATTCTTTCCATTCTTTAATTATGGATGTAATGGTGCTCGGTGAGATGTTCAAAGTTTCAGATATTCTTTTATAACCCAACCCTGATCTGTACTTCTCCACAACTTTGTCCCTGACCTGTTTGGAGTGCTTCTTGGTCTTCATGGTGCCCCTTGCTTAGTGGTGTTGCAGACTCTGGGGCCTTTCAGAATAGGTGCATATATACTTAAATCATGTGACACTTAGATTGCAAACAGGTGGACTTTATTTATTAACTAATTATGTGACTACTGACGGTAATTGGTTGTGCCAGATCTACATATGCACACACCACTTTTCCGTTTTCTATTTTTGAGAATTTTTCCAAACAAGTAATTTTTTTCATTACACTTGACCAAATTGGAAAATTTTGTGTACGTCCATTACATGAAATGCAAATGAAAATACATTTCAATTACAGGTTGTAAACTAAAATAGGAAAAACACCAATGGGGGGTGAAGCACTGTTACATCAGTCCCAGTCAGGATACTGTGACTCCTCATAGAGCCATGATGGACGCCCCCACAGCAGTAGCACTATTACATCAGTCCCAGTCAGGATACTGTGACTCCTCATAGAGCCATGATGGACGCCCCCACAGCAGTAGCACTGTTACATCAGTCCCAGTCAGGATATTGTGACACCTTATAGAGCCATGATGGACGCCCCACAGCAGTAGCACTGTTACATCAGTCCCAGTCAGGATACTGTGACTGCTCATAGAGCCATGATGGACTCCCTACAGCAGTAGCACTGTTACATCAGTCCCATGCAGGATACTGAGACACCATATAGAGCCATGATGGACTCCCCACAGCAGTAGCACTGTTACATCAGTCCCAAGCAGGATACTCAGACACCATATAGAGCCATGATGGACTCCCCACAGCAGTAGCACTGTTACATCAGTACCAGGCAGGAAACTAAAACACCATATAGAGCCATGATGGACGCCCCACAGCAGTAGCACTGTTACATCAGTCCCAGGCAGGATACTCAGACAACATATAGAGCCATGATGGACGCCCCACAGCAGTAGCACTGTTACATCAGTCCCAGGCAGGATACTGAGACACCATATAGAGCCATGATGCATGCTCCACAGCAGTAGCACTGTTACATCAGTCCCAGGCAGGATACTCAGACAACATATAGAGCCATGATGGACTCCCCACAGCAGTAGCACTGTTACATAAGTCCCAGGCAGGATACTGAGACACCATATAGAGCCATGATGGACTCCCCACAGCAGTAGCACTGTTACATCAGTCCCATGCAGGATACTGAGATACCATATAGAGCCATGATGCATGCTCCACAGCAGTAGCACTGTTACATCAGTCCCAGGCAGGATACTCAGACACCATATAGAGCCATGATGGACTCCCTATAGCAGTAGCACTGTTACATCAGTCCCAGGCAGGAAACTGAGACACCATATAGAGCCATGATGGACGCCCCACAGCAGTAGCACTGTTACATCATTCCCAGGCAGGAAACTGAGACACCATATAGAGCCATGATGGACGCCCCACAGCAGTAGCACTGTTACATCAGTACCAGGCAGGATACTGAGACACCATATAGAGCCATGATGGATGCTCCACAGCATTAGCACTGTTACATCAGTCCCAGGCAGGATACTCAGACACCATATAGAGCCATGATGGACTCCCCACAGCAGTAGCACTGTCACATCAGTCCCAGGTAGGATACTGAGACACCATATAGAGCCATGATGGACTCCCCCACAGCAGTAGCACTGTTACATCAGTACCAGGCAGGAAACTGAGACACCTTATAGAGCCGTGATGGACGCCCCATAGCAGTAGCACTGTTACATCAGTCCCAGGCAGGAAACTGAGACACCATATAGAGCCATGATGGACTCCCCACAGCAGTAGCACTGTTACATCAGTCCCATGCAGGATACTGAGACACCATATAGAGCCATGATGGACTCCCTACAGCAGTAGCACTGTTACATCAGTCCCAGGCAGGATACTGAGACACCATATAGAGCCATGATGGACACCCCACAGCAGTAGCACTGTTACATCAGTCCCAGGCAGGAAACTGAGACACCATATAGAGCCATGATGGACGCCCCACAGCACCACACCTCCACTGTGAAGACAACACGGATGAAGAGGCTGCATGAATACATTAGCAGGTTTTTCTTTTTTACACCCTCATTGATAGATGATTACTGATCGCACCTCTTCAAATATCCTGCTAAATATGCATTTCCACACCGTCTGACTCTCCTGGGTGTCAGAGATGTATCTTACTGTATAGGGGCTGTGGGAGGATAATTAAGTGTATGTGCATTACATTTTAAAAATAAAAAATTAAAATTACAGAATCAACACTACAGCTTGAAAACACCACAAATACAAGTATTTACATGAAATCAAAAAAACATTTCTCATTAAATCCATTCAATATTAAAAAGTCCTGAACTGCCCTAGAGGCACTGGAGGGTGCAGGTTTAGGGAGTGCTGCAGGGTATTCCAAAAAGACACTAAAACTGAATCAGATTTGACATACTAGAGGATCCTCCAGAGTTAAGGATTTAACTAGATCAGTAGGTACTAGAGGATCCTCCAGAGTTAAGGATTTAACTAGATCAGTAGGTACTGGAGGATCCTCCAGAGTTAAGGATTTAACTAGATCAGTAGGTACTAGAGGATCCTCCAGAGTTAAGGATTTAACTAGATCAGTAGGTACTAGAGGATCCTCCAGAGTTAAGGATTTAACTAGATCAGTAGGTACTAGAGGATCCTCCAGAGTTAAGGATTTAACTAGATCAGTAGGTACTAGAGGATCCTCCAGAGTTAAGGATTTAACTAGATCAGTAGGTACTAGAGGATCCTCCAGAGTTAAGGATTTAACTAGATCAGTAGGTACTAGAGGATCCTCCAGAGTTAATGATTTAACTAGATCAGTAGGTACTAGGATCCTCCAGAGTTAAGGATTTATCTAGATCAGTAGGTACTAGGATCCTCCTGAGTTAAGGATTTAACTAGATAAGTATGTACTAGGATCCTCCAGAGTTAATTGTTTTAACTAGATCAGTAGGTAACAGAGGCACCTCCAGAGTTCCATCCTTGTGAACGAGTTTGGTGGGTCATATTGTTTTATTGAATAGTGAATTGAGTTAGGTCTGAAGCTTTGTATAGGCCTGGCCTGTTCTGACACACTGCCCTGGCCTGGTCTGACACACTGCGTGGCCTGGTCTGACACACTGCCTGGCTTGGCCTGGTCTGACACACTGCCTGGCCTGGTCTGACACACTGCCTGGCCTGGTCTGACACACTGCCTGGCCTGGTCTGACACACTGCCTGGCCTGGTCTGACACACTGCCTGGCCTGGTCTGACACACTGCCTGGCCTGGTCTGACTCACTGCCTGGCCTGGTCTGACTCACTGCCTGGCCTGGTCTGACTCACTGCCTGGCCTGGTCTGACTCCTCTGAGAGGCAGAGAGACTCGTTAACCATCTGTCTCCATTTGGACTGACACAAATCCACGATAACTTTGATTAGACTCCCAAACTATTTTAACATTGATGACGGAGAAGCCCTGTGAGGTCATAGTTTAGCTTAAACATGACATGGCGCTGTGATGAAACAAAGGGACAAAAGGGAAGGAAGGAGATTGTGTGTCTCTCTCCCCCCTGTAACGGATCTCGTCCTCCTCTTCTGAGGAGGAGTAGCGAGAAGGATCGGAGGACCAATGCGCAGCGTGGTAAGTGTCCATAATGTTTAATCAAAACACAACAGACCACTGGAACAAAACAATAAACGTGAATAAACAAAACAGTCCCGTGTGGCAACAATCACTGACACGGAAGACGACCACCCACAAAGTGAAACCAGGCTACCTAAGTATGATTCTCAATCAGGGACAACGATTGACAGCTGCCTCTGATTGAGAACCATACGTGACCCCCACCCACTCTCGAACCGGAACGTCTCTCCAGCTTCAGACACATGATTGACAGATCACATCAGCACAGATACAAATCAGCAAATCATTGTTGGATTTCGAAAGGCGATCCATCATTTATATTGCTGAGCAGGTCTGACTATATATTGTGCAATATCTAGGCAGAGATAGGTCACGTTAGACGTGGAGAATTAACGATTCTGATGTGGAATCCAATGATCTCATGTCCAAAGACCCATTCCACGCACAGACAAAAGTAAATCACCTAAAGCTAAAAATCCTTTGCGTTGTATTATCTGTCTGAGGAGAGGAGTGGTCCAGAAGGTTGGGATTACAAAATATGAAATAAAACATGGATTACTGAGTCCAAAAGTAAGATGCTTTCAAAACAAGCTAAGCCACCTAGTATGTCTGGTAAACAACTGCGTCATAGACAGACACCTCACTCTCCCAGACAAGATAAACCCCTTTTATGGGGTCGCTGCTCGAAAAACACTGACCCACCAACGACGGAGCCCCCCACTGGTCAAGAGGTTTGTGGTCTCTATCGCTGTTGGCCGACGTGATTTGATATTTCAAGCATGTTAACAAGGAATCTCAGAGCATATATAGGTCAGCTGGCTGGAGTATTCACAGCCATATTCAATCCCATCCCGATTCCAGTCTGTTGTCCCCAAATGCTTCAAGATGTCCAACATGATTCCTCTACCCAAGCAAGCTAAGGTAACTGAAACAAATGACTATCGCCCCGTAGCACTTTCCTCTGTTACGTTCCGCACCAAGAAAACCAAAAATCTCACTCAAACAGAAAAGGGAACACACAAAGAGTCACGGACAACAACCAAAACCAAACAGGTGGGGTTTTAGGAGACAACTAAAGGTGTTGACCTTCCCACATCTCTCAAGACAACTGGAGCACTGGACCAGGCACTGTTAAATAGCAACTGGGCCAGCACAGGTGAAACGCCTTCCCACTAACGAGATGACAAACCAGCACAGGTGTAACACATACTGACTAACGAGGTGACACCCATCGGTGCGCCCCACGTGTTAACGTAACTAAATGTCCAACCTTGAAATATAAATGAAAACAAATCAAGTCTGTAACATCACGCCTCTTTGTAAACTCAACACGACTTTGTGAAAAATGTGTGTTTATGTCTTATATTTAATTGCTGATAGAAAAGTAGAAGCCATGTTGTGAGATGGAATATGTTTTCTGTTGGTAGAGAGCAAACTTGTACAACAAAAATATAGGATATGTATTATTTTTTAGAGAAGGTGTGTTAGAGGCTTTCGTTTTTCCATTTATGTTTTGAGGGTGGACTTTAGCATGTATAGCTCGTTAGCACGAATAGCTCGTTAGCACACATAGCTCGTTAGCAGGTATAGCTCGTTAGCACGTATAGCTCGTTAGCACATATAGCTCATTAGCAGGTATAGCTCGTTAGCACATAAAGCTCGTTAGCAGGTATCGCTCGTTAGCACGTATAGCTCGTTAGCACATAAAGCTCGTTAGCAGGTATAGCTCGTTAGCACGTATAGCTCGTTAGCACATATAGCTTAATAGCATGTATAGCTCGTTAGCAAGTATAGCTCGTTAGCACGCATAGCTCGTTAGCACATATAGCTCGTTAGCAGATATAGCTCGTTAGCACGTACAGCTCGTTAGCACGTATAGCTCGTTAGCACGTATAGCTTGTTAGCACCGATTGGTGTCACCTCGTTAGCACATTTAAATGTTTACCTTTACGGAATTTAGCAGACACTCTTATCCAGAGGGACTTAACGTAGTGAGTGCCCCCCCACCCTGCCTGTTACCAACCCCCCATCCCCCCTGTTACCAACCCTCCCAACCCCCCTGTTACCAACCCCCCACCCTGCCTGTTCCCAACCCTCCCAACCCCCCTGTTACCAACCCCCCACCCTGCCTGTTACCAACCCCCCCATCCTGCCTGTTACCAACCCCCCACCCCCCCTGTTACCAACCCCCCCACCCCGCCTGTTACCAACCCCCCCATCCTGCCTGTTACCAACCCCCCCATCCTGCCTGTTACCAACCCCCCCACCCTGCCTGTTACCAACC